>NC_056434.1:62467445-62749196 GCF_018296145.1 Oncorhynchus tshawytscha
GACACCTCCTAGTGGTGGGGTTGTTAGGAGTGTTTATCAGACCATGTGGACACCTCCTAGTGGTCTGGTTGTTAGGAGTGTTTATCAGACCATGTGGACACCTCCTAGTGGTGGGGTTGTTAGGAGTGTTTATCAGACCATGTGGACACCTCCTAGTGGTGGGGTTGTTAGGAGTGTTTATCAGACCATGTGGACACCTCCTAGTGGTGGGGTCATTAGGAGTGTTTATCAGACCATGTGGACACCTCCTAGTGGTCAGACCATGTGGACACCTCCTAGTGGTGGGGTTGTTAGGAGTGTTTATCAGACCATGTGGACACCTCCTAGTGGTGGGGTCATTTGGTGGGGTTGTTAGGAGTGTTTATCAGACCATGTGGACACCTCCTAGTGGTGGGGTCATTAGGAGTGTTTATCAGACCATGTGGACACCTCCTAGTGGTGGGGTTGTTAGGAGTGTTTATCAGACCATGTGGACACCTCCTAGTGGTGGGGTCACCATGTGGACACCTCCTAGTGGTGGGGTTGTGTTAATCAGACCATGACACCTCCTAGTGTTTTTATCAGACCATGTGGACACCTCCTAGTGGTCTGGTCGTTAGGAGTGTTTATCAGACCATGTGGACACCTCCTAGTGGTGGGGTTGTTTGGAGTGTTTATCAGACCATGTGGACACCTCCTAGTGGTCTGGTTGTTAGGAGTGTTTATCAGACCATGTGGACACCTCCTAGTGGTGGGGTTGTTTGGAGTGTTTATCAGACCATGTGGACACCTCCTAGTGGTGGGGTTGTTTGGAGTGTTAATCAGACCACGTGGACACCTCCTAGTGGTGGGGTTGTTAGGAGTGTTTATCAGACCATGTGGACACCTCCTAGTGGTCTGGTTGTTAGGAGTGTTTATCAGACCATGTGGACACCTCCTAGTGGTGGGGTTGTTAGGAGTGTTTATCAGACCATGTGGACACCTCCTAGTGGTGGGGTTGTTAGGAGTGTTTATCAGACCATGTGGACACCTCCTAGTGGTCTGGTTGTTAGGAGTGTTTATCAGACCATGTGGACACCTCCTAGTGGTCTGGTTGTTAGGAGTGTTTATCAGACCATGTGGACACCTCCTAGTGGTCTGGTTGTTAGGAGTGTTTATCAGACCATGTGGACACCTCCTAGTGGTCTGGTTGTTAGGAGTGTTTATCAGACCATGTGGACACCTCCTAGTGGTGGGGTTGTTTGGAGTGTTTATCAGACCATGTGGACACCTCCTAGTGGTGGGGTTGTTTGGAGTGTTAATCAGACCACGTGGACACCTCCTAGTGGTGGGGTTGTTAGGAGTGTTTATCAGACCATGTGGACACCTCCTAGTGGTCTGGTCGTTAGGAGTGTTAATCAGACCATGTGGACACCTCCTAGTGGTGGGGTTGTTAGGAGTGTTTATCAGACCATGTGGACACCTCCTAGACCAGTATTTATAGACACTATGCTGCATCAGGTGATAATGTAGTTAGACAAACCCCATCATGCTGCAGCCTATGTATTTATAGTCACTATGCTGCATCAGTTGATACAGGTGCTATTTACAATAAGCATTATCACATCTAGCTAAGTTAATAAAAAGAGCAATACAATAGTAATAAACCCTCCATTCATCAGTATCCTGAACATAGCTGGGTGTTTCTGGGATAGAGGGTTGATATAAAAGTCAGTACTACTGTCACGCCCTGGTCGAAGTATTTTGTGTTTATCTTCATTTATTTTGTCAGGCCAGGGTGTGGCATGGGTTTTTGTATGTGGTGTGTATGTATTGGGATTATAGCTTAGTGGGGTGTTCTAGTTAAGTCTATGGCTGTCTGAAGTGGTTCTCAATCAGAGGCAGGTGTTTATCGTTGTCTCTGATTGGGAACCATATTTAGGCAGCCATATTCTTTGAGTTTGTCGTGGGTGATTGTCCTTAGTGTCGTTGTTCCTGTTCCTGTCCCTGTGTTAGTTCACACAAGTATAGGCTGTTTCGGTTTTTGTTACGTTCTTTGTTTTGTAGTGTTTGTAATTGATTCGTGTGTTATGTTTGTTTTTTAAACATGGATCGCAATCTACACGCTGCATTTTGGTCCGACTCTCCTTCACTACAAGAGAACCGTTACAACTACAATAGTTATAAACCCTTCATTCAGCAGTATCCTGAACATAGCTGGGGGTTCTGGGAAATAGAGTTGATATAAAAGTCAGTACTACAATAGTAATAAACCCTTCATTCATCTGTGAGGTCCTGAACATAGCTGGGTGTTTCTGGGATAGAGGGTTGATATAAAAGTCCAAATATTCAGCAATACAGTAAGATTCTGAGACACAATCACTTACCATTGGTCAGCCGCAGGGAACGTTAGCAGATGTTAATACGAGTGTAGCGAAATGCTTGTGCTTCTAGTTCCGACAATGCAGTAATAACGAACAAGTAATCTAACTAACAATTCCAAAAAAACTACTGTCTTATACACAGTGTAAGGGGATAAAGTGATGGTACAGAGCAGCATAGGCAAGATACAGTAGATGATATCGAGTACAGTATATACATATGAGATAAGTATGTAAACCAAGTGGCATAGTTAAAGTGGCTAGTGATACATGTATTACATAAGGATGCAGTCGATGATATAGAGTACAGTATCAACGTATGCATATGAGATGAACAATGTAGGGTAAGTAACATTATATAAGGTAGCATTGTTTAAAGTGGCTAGTGATATATTTACATCATTTCCCATCAATTCCCATGATTAAAGTGGCTGGAGTAGAGTCAGTGTCATTGACAGTGTGTTGGCAGTAGCCACTCAATGTTAGTGGTGGCTGTTTAACAGTCTGATGGCCTTGAGATAGAAGCTGTTTTTCAGTCTCTCGGTCCCAGCTTTGATGCACCTGTACTGACCTCGCCTTCTGGATGACAGCGGGGTGAACAGGCAGTGGCTCGGGTGGTTGATGTCCTTGATGATCTTTATGGCCTTCCTGTAGCATCGGGTGGTGTAGGTGTCCTGGAGGGCAGGTAGTTTGCCCCCGGTGATGCGTTGTGCAGACCTCACTACCCTCTGGAGAGCCTTACGGTTGAGGGCGGTGCAGTTGCCATACCAGGCGGTGATACAGCCCGCCAGGATGCTCTCGATTGTGCATCTGTAGAAGTTTGTGAGTGCTTTTGGTGACAAGCCGAATTTCTTCAGCCTCCTGAGGTTGAAGAGGCGCTGCTGCGCCTTCCTCACGATGCTGTCTGTGTGAGTGGACCAATTCAGTTTGTCTGTGATGTGTATGCCGAGGAACTTAAAACTTGCTACCCTCTCCACTACTGTTCCATCGATGTGGATGGGGGGTGTTCCCTCTGCTGTTTCCTGAAGTCCACAATCATCTCCTTAGTTTTGTTGACGTTGAGTGTGAGGTTATTTTCCTGACACCACACTCCGAGGGCCCTCACCTCCTCCCTGTAGGCCGTCTCGTCGTTGTTGGTAATCAAGCCTACCACTGTTGTGTCGTCCGCAAACTTGATGATTGAGTTGGAGCGTGCATGGCCACGCAGTCGTGGGTGAACAGGGAGTACAGGAGAGGGCTCAGAACGCACCCTTGTGGGGCCCCAGTGTTGAGTGTTGAGGAGATGTTGTTGCCTACCCTCACCACCTGGGGGCGGCCCGTCTTAACTTACCTCATTTGCACTCACTGTATATAGACTTTTTGTTTTCTTTTGCTCTACTGTATTATTGACTGTATGTTTTGTTTATTCCATGTGTAACTCTGTGTTGTTGTATGTGTCGAATCGCTTTATCTTGGCCAGGTAGCAGTTGCAAATGAGAACTTGTTCTCAACTAGCCTACCTGGTTAAATAAAGTTGAAATAAATAAAATAAATAAATAAAAATCCAAAATTTATGTTGCTGATTACAATTTTGGACAGGTAACTAGTAACTGTAACAGACTACATTTAGAAAATAACCTACTCAACCCTTACAGAGAGATAGTGAGTATGCGAAGGCACGGCTCCAATCCATCTCTCCAATCCATGGTTAAACTAAGCCAATAGCAGAGCCAATAAATGTATATTTTAATGTATGATCTGAGAAACGATCAAGGTTGATTTAGCGAGGCCTGACCTTGATTTTGTGTATACATACTCTAATGTATACACACATGGTAAAATTACATAATGCATATAAATAGCAAATACAAGACATACAGTGCCTTGCAAAAGTATTCATCCCCATTGGTGTTTTTCCTATTTTGTTGCATTACAACCTGTAATTTAAATGTATTTTTATTTGGATTTCATGTAAAGGACACACAAAATAGTCCAACTTAGTGAAGTGTAAAAAAACTGAAAAGTGGTGCATGCTATGAAGACCCTAAATAAGATCTGGTGAAACCAATTACCTTCAGAAGTCACATAATTAGTTAAATAAAGTCCACCTGTGTGCAATCTAAGTGTCACATGATCTCAGGACATATACACCTGTTCTGAAAGGCCCCAGAGTCTGCAACACCACTTGGCAATGGGCACCACCAAGCAAGCGGCACCATGAAGACCAAGGAGTTCTCCAAACAGGTCAGGGACAAAGTTGTGGAGAAGTACAGATCAGTTTTGGGTTATTAAAAAATATCTGAAACTTTGAACATCCCACAGAGCACCATTAAATCCATTATTAAAAAATAGAAAGAATATGGCACCACAACAAACCTGCCAAGAGAGGGCCGCCCACCAAAACTCACAGACAAGGCAAGGATGACATTAATCAAATATAACCCTGAAGGAGCTGCAAAGCTCCACAGCAGAGATTGGAGTATCTGTCTATAGGACCACTTTAAGCCGTACGCACCACAGACCTGTGCTTTACGGAAAAGTGGCCAGAAAAAAGCCATTGCTTAAAGAAAAAATTAAGCAAACTTTTGGTGTTCACCAAAAGGCATGTGGGAGACTGCAAAAATATGGAAGAACGTACTCTGGTCAGATGAGACTAAAATTGAGCAGTTTGGCCATCAAGGAAAACGCTGTCTATGCAAACCCAACACCTCTCATCACCCCGAGAACAACATGGTGGCAGCACCATACTGTGGGGATGTTTTTCATCGGCAGGGACTGGGAAACTGGTCAGAATTGAAGGAATGATGGATGGCGCTAAATACAGGGAAATTCTTGAGGGAAACCTGTTTCAGTCTTCCAGAGATTTCAGACTGGGAGGTTCATCTTGGCCCTAAGCATACTGCTAAAGCAACACTTGAGTGGTTTAAGGGGAAACATTTAAATGTAATTGGAATGGCCTAGTCAAAGCCCAGACCTCAATCCAATTGAGAGTCTGTTGTATGACTTAAAATTGCTGTACATCAGCAGAACCCATCCAACTTGAAGGAGCTGGAGCAGGTTTGCCTTGAAGAATGGGCAAAAATCCCAGTGGCTAGATGTGCCAAGCTTAAAGAGACACACCCCATGAGACTTGCAGCTGTAATTGCTGCAAAAGGTGGTTCTACAAAGTATTGACTTTGGGGGGTGAATAGTTATGTATATTCAAGTTTTCTGTTCATTGTTTTATTTCTTGTTCATTTCACAAGAAAAAAACATTTTGCATCTTCAAAGTGGTAGGCATGTTGTGTAAATAAAATGATACAAAACCCCCAAAATCTATTTTCATTTCAGTTTGTAAGGTAACAAATTTGGAAAAATGCCAAGGGGGGTGAATACTTTCGCAAGCCACTGTATGTGCTGTTGTACTAAAGTACACCATTAACATCCTCATCTCCTGGACTAACACCACTCATCTGTTGATATTGCAATCTACATGTGTTTATAAAAAACAACAACATATTGTACTTTTTTTACCCTCCAAATTCGTGAAATCCAATTGGTAGATACAATCTTGTCCTATCGCTGCAACTCCCGTACGTATTCGGGAGAGGCGAAGGTCGAGAGCCATGCGTCCTCCAAAACACAACCCACTGCTCGCTTACTCGGAAGCCAGCCGCACCAACGTGTCTTAGGAAACACCGTACACCTGGCGACTGTGTCAGTGTGCATGCTCCCGGCCCGCCACCGGAGTCAAGGACATGTCTGCCGGCCAAAACCTCCCCTAGCCCGGGTGACGCTGGGCCAATTGTGTGCCGCCTCATGGGTCTCCCGGTATCGAACCCGGATCTGTAGTAACTCCGCTAGCACTGCAATGTAGTGCCTTAGACCGCTGCACCACTCTGGAGGCCCTCAATCTACATGTCTTTTATAGTGTCATTTCATTTGTTGGACATTTACAGAGCCATGTATTTGGTAGTTGCACATGAAGAGGTGCAGAACTGGAGCTACCGCATACCCTGTAGCTGACTGCAGCTGGCTAAATGGTACCACAGCAAAAAAAAAGCGATGGACTGTTGACCTGCTATTATGCTCATACTGTTGAATCAACACTAAGTGCCAAAGGATCCGAGTGGCAGATGGCCTGTGCCTATCAGGCGCTGCCAGGGTGAGATTTTGTGTGTGTGTGTTTTCACGGTGTGTACAGTATGTGCGTGCTGATGAAGTAAGGGTGTTGAGCCATTGTGTGTGTGTAATGGCATGAGGAAAAGCCAGGGCAATGCCCTATCCGTGTGTGTGTTTGTACGCTAGTATGTGTGCGAGCGTGTGTGCGCACATGTGTGAGTAAGTGTGTGTGATGGTGCGAGGATCCCTGGGCTGCAGTTAAAACAACCCCCTAGAGTCGATTTGCTCACCAATGATGAAATCTATTTAGCATAGTACAAAAATCCCCATAGAAATGTGTCTGTTGAAGCTAGAGATGTTTTTTTTTTGCAAGGGCTGCATCTCAATCCACTGTGGTGGAAGGTGGCAGAGCTACAGCTGTGTGTGTCAGACCAGGAGACGGTTCCGAACGGTTTGGCTCTACGACCCCCACCAGTGTCACGGGGACTAATCAGAAGTCGATAGTGAATGTGTAATTGTGACAAATGTGTAAACGTTCTTAACGTTTAAACTGCCATTTGTTTTTCATCGTTTAAACATTTAAACGATAAGAAAATATTCATGAAATGAGAAGTCACAATTCAGATATGATCCTGCTTATGAAAGCTACGGGGCAATGCAGTTCGATCTACCGCAGTCCTGGCTACTTACCAGAAGGCACTCACCTTACTACTGTCCCCAACAGTGGTAGTTAATGCCATTTTATGTTCTCTGCTGTGTCCCTCTCCTCTATGTTCCCAATTGTCAGTACATGGGACTTCATGTCCCGCTTCTTATCAATGTGATTGCTCGTTGCAGTGATGTATGACAGCATGTTCATAGATGTCCAAAAATCTGTTGTTAATGCCACGTATGGTGTTCGAGAGCTCGCACTCTGTACCTGCAGAGCAATCATTGTACATTTTCTCCATCCAGGCAGTCACAGTTTTTGGCATCTTGTAGTGTGCTTCTAGATATGCCATCAAGGCAGTGAAGCTGACATCCTCTACCATTGACAATGGATGCATATCAACTGTAATCAGTGCTGTGATTTTTTTTCACTCTGTCCCTTATCGCATTGCCGCCAGCAACGGGTTGGGGGTGACTTCCTTTCAGATGGTTAAGCATTGCACCTGTACTGCCCCTGTAGCTCAATTCCACCTGGCAAAGATTGCATTCACTTCACCACCTTCTCAAGTATTGCCAAACAGGACTTTGCTGCTGTCGCTTCCCTGTCTCACGCCATTTTTCCATCCGTTAACGACGCTGATGTGCGGAGCACTATAAAGTATATCTGTGGCAAATCATTTGAAAGATGCATATTTTCTACTACTAACTTTACAGCAATGTTGCAAAAGGTATTTGTATGTTTTGTGCCGCACTGTGATTTACATTTTGTAAACGAAAAAAAGTGTTAAAAAATGTTTGCCAGAGATTTTTTAGGAACAATAACGATCCAAATGTAATTTAAACATTTAAACGTTCACACCCCTAGTACCAACTCTGTCTGTAGCGTCTGAACGGTTTGGGCTAAACGCTAAAGTATTCAGACGCCTTGACGTTTTCCTTTTTCCTTTTTTGTTACGTTACAGCCTTAATCAGAAATGTATTAAATTAGTATTTTTCCTCATCAATCTACACACAATATCCCATGATGACAAAGCAAAAACATTTTATTAGAAATGTTTGCTAATTTATCAATAAATAAAACTCATATCACATTTACATAAGTATTCAGACCCTTTACTCAGTACTTTGGCAGCGATTACAGCCTTGAGTCTTCTTGGGAAGGACGCTACAAGCTTGGCAGACCAGTATTTGGGGAGTTTCTCCCATTCTTCTCTGCAGATCCTGTCAAGCTCTGTCAGGTTGGAGGGGAGCGTCACTGCACATCTATTTTCAGGTCTCTAGAGGTGTTTGATCGATCGGGTTCAAGTTCGGGTTCTGGCTCGGCCACTCAAGGACATTCAGGGACTTGTCCCAAAGCCACTCCTGCATTGTCTTGGCTGTCTGCTTAGGGTCGTTGTCCTGTTGGAAGGTGAACCTTCGCACCAGTCTGAGGTCCTGAGCACTCTGGAGCAGGTTTTCATCAAGGATCTCTCTGTACTTTGCTCCATTCATCTTTCCCTCGATCCTGACTAGTTTCCTAGTTTCCTAGTCCCTGCCACTGAAAAACATCCCCACAGCATGATGCTTCACCGTAGGGATGGTGCCAGGCCAAAGAGTTCAATCTTGGTTTCATTAGACCAGAGAATCTTGTATCTCATGGTCTGAGGCTTTAGGTGCCTTTTGGCAAACTCCAAGAGGGCTGTTATGTGCCTTTTACTGAGGAGTGGCTTCCGTCTGGCCACTCTACCATAAAGGCCTGATTGGTGGATGCTGCAGAGATGGTAGTCCTTCTGGAAGTTCTCCAATCTCCACAGAGGAACTCTAGAGCTCTGTCAGAGTGATCATCGGGTTCTTGGTCACCTCCCTGACCAAGGCCCTTCATCCCCGATTGCTCAGTTTGACCAGGCAGCCAGCTCTAGGGAGAGTCTTGGTGGTTCCACATTTCTTCCATTTAAGAATGATGGAGGCCACTGTGTTCTTTCGGACCTTCAACATTGCAGCAATTGTTTGGTATCCTTCCCTAGACCTGTGCCTCGACACAATCAGTCTCGGAGCTCTATGGACAATTCCTTCGACCTCATGGCTTGGTTTCTGCTCTGACATGCACTGTCAACTGTGGGACTTCATATTGACCGGTGTGTGCCTGTCCAAATCATATCCAATTAATTGAATTTACCACAGGTGGACTCCAATCAAGTTGTAGAAACATCTCAAGGATGATCAATGGAAACAGGATGCATCTGAGGTCAATTTAGAGTCTCATAGTAAAGTGTCTGAATACTTTTTTTTCTATCTTTACAAAATTTGCAAAAGTGTCTAAAAGCCTGTTTTTTTTTTTTTTTTGGGGGGTTGTGTGTAGATTGATGAGGAATTGTTATTTATTTAATACATTTCATAATAAGGCTGTAATGTAACAAAATGTGGAAGTCAAGGGGTCTGAATACTTTTTGAATGCACTTTATATGACCTCTCTATGGAAAGATGAGACTCTCACGAACATGTTGTTGTTCTCCATTTTTCTCTACGACCCCCAAGTGTCACGGACTCGTCTGAAGGTACCGGGATGAAAATGTAATGGAAGTGAATAGGGCATTTCCACATTAAAGGGTCATTCCATGGTAAATTATTATAATTATTTTATCTCTCAGATATAGGACACATGCACTTCAATCTGTTTTCCATGTATGAATCTGTTATCAAATGCCTTTCTATGCTGCAGACCAAATTCAATGTTTTATCATTTATATATATTTTTTTAAATACACAAAATTATAGCTACCGACAGGGGTCCTAAAATTCAAAATCAAATAGCTAAATGATCCTTGTTAAGACAATCTTAAAACAATTCCCAGCCCCAGGCCCCTAACCAGATTGACCTGTGTTCCCTGGCAGGAGGGGCGTGCCGAGCAGCTGCTATGGCTGGTCCTGCAGTGAGTGGACACATGGCCAAACGTCTGGCAGTAGTCCACAGAGGAAACCATTCAAATCACTACAGAACAGCTCCACCAAAGCCTGGTACCTGATCTGTTTGTGCTGTCTTGCCAAACACAACTATGACCATAGGAGTTGGCAAGACAGCACAAACAGATCTGCGACCAGGCTAGTCCCACCAATCCACCCGCAACTGCTAAATCGGTCTGTAAGTGAGCCACATCATTCAGGATGGGAAGCCATTAAATGATAATCTCCTAATTAATCAAAACAAGTCCAACACTTCCATTTCCTCAATACGATTAGGTCCTTTCACACACACTTTCCACATTTCTTATTGTATTTGGATGTTGCTCGGATAACACTCTGTCTTTTTCAGAATACGGAGTTGATTAAACTTTAAACCAAGTTCTACTGGCTGGCCACAGGGTCTGATGGGTATATTGGTCTATATGCATAAGGCCTGTAGTGACCATAAGAGGACCATGTCACTGCCGTAGCTTAATATAATAAATAATAACACCAGACATTACACCAGAGACCCAGGTTGTGTATGGATCAACCAATCACTGCTATGTATTTCATTTCAATGAATTCCACAAAGAGGCCCTGCCTGGTTTTCACTGATGAAGCCTTGAGGAAACAGAAGTAGAGGCCCCGTGCTCCTTTATTCCTCCGTGTTTGTGTGCGTCTCTGCATGTGATCCTTATTTCAGTGTTCGATGAGCTGAACAGACGTTGCCCTGACCCCCCCCCCCATCCGAGGAAGCACCTGATCCTGGCAGGAAGCCTCTCCTCCCTCCTCCCTCCGTCCGTTCCCCCTCGCTTGAGAATGACACTCGACCTGAACGCCATGTCAGACCGGCGAAAGGAGGAGAAACACTTTAAAATGTGCTCACCCTGACATCTGCTACTCGTTACATCACTTTGGAGAACTACGATAGAAGAAAATGAAAAAAGGACGGCGTGGATGGAATTCCCGAGCAACCTAATAGTTCAACCTAATAGTCAAACCTAATAGTTCAACCTAATAGTTCAACCTAATAATTCAACCTAATAGTTCAACATAATGAAACGAGAGACAAATCTCTTGTTTGGTATGAGTTGGAGGGGTAGCTTTGTCAATTGTCATCTTATCGACCGCCATTCTCAGTAATACCTTGACCTATAGCATCAGGTGCTGAACAAACACAGCTGATACGTGATGAAGTGCTGATGGCCACAGTATAGCCTTACTGCATTCCATGACATTAAGTGAACCCATACGGAGATAATAGGCTGAAAATAACATTACAAGAAGAGATTGTTAGAGCACTCCACTGTGTCCAATCGAAAATGGCTCTTGCCAAGCAAATAAATAAGGTATTGTAGGAGGCTGTTGTATATAGAGTAAAATCCCAAGGAGGCATGCTCGGTAATCCCATAATGGATGTGTTAGGCTGAAAGAACAATTCACTATTCCAACCATCCTAATTCCACTCTTGGCTTCATGTCATACGACTGTGTGGAATTACCCAGTAAGTGCTTGGATTGTTCCACATAACAACAACAAAAAAACACACACTCAGGATTCCATAGAATAACTTCAGAATGTATCTGGTCGGGTACGTGGATAAGAAGTGTGTGAATAGAACAATCTCCACAAACAAACACATGAAAGACTTAGAAAGAGTGACAAATGGGTCGGGACCTAATGCCTGGTGGTCTCTGACCTCTTGAACTACATTGACTACCTTCATCGCACCTTGATAGATGGAAAAGTATCTGTCACCTGGTCTGTTTCTACTAGGAAATACTTGTGACATTATACTGGATTCGATGAACTGGTTAATGTATGCCAAAAAAAGCCAATTCTAAAAAAGTGGTTGGATCCAAATACTTATTTAAAATCTTCCTGGAAAATGTACTTTTTTAGACATTCTTATTCTAAAGAATTCCACCGCTAAGATGCATGATGCGGCTTCAGAAACTTTAGTGGGCTGGTCAAATGCCATCTCCAACATCAAGGACCTTTCGTTAGGTACCCCGGTATCTTGAACTGCTGTATCAATCCCCCCTACATGCTCATGTTTTGTCGCTGTACAAATCATGTGCATGCTAAATCTTGTTTGATTGACATTGATAAAAGCACCCAATATTTTGTTTTCCTCCAACACGCACGCACGCACGCACGCACGCACGCACACACACACACACACACACACACACACACAACCCCCACCACCCCACCCCAATTTCCATTTCAAGCAGTGACTCGTGTTTTGTCATCCCGGTGCAATATCCTCTAAGCGTGTGCAGGATACGGGGAGTGTAGGGGCAGGGCAGGGGGAGAGTTGCTATCAGAAATGAGATGTGATTCCCCCCATGGCTCAGAGCACACAGAACAGCACACAGCACAGCACAGAGCAGAGATGGAAACACCAGAACTGCTAGCTACCTCACCAGTCCCCAGAGCTCTCCTCCATGTCTTCCTCACGGACCATTCACTCACCTTACATACAGAGGGGTGATTCGACAGACAGCAGGGAATATTCAGCCACAGACTTTCAGACATCGACATCATCATAGGCCAAATTCGTCATAATATTCATTTATTTTGTGGGACAATGCAATTTCAAATATATACAGAAAAAAAGGGGTCAATGTAATGCTTGTGTAGGTATTGTGTACGCCTTATTTAAAGAGAGATAGGGATGATGTGTGATAACATACCACATCTGAGCTGGGTCTCCCTCAGGTTGTGGACCTCCAGGCCGCGGAGGTGTGTGGGATAAACACACAGGGTGTCGTTGCCCAGAAGCACGCCGTTTGCCCTGGCCCACAGCAGCAGCCACTCCAGCTGACAGTCACAGAACAGAGACTCGGTAGAGAAGTGCCTGAGGGGATACGGCAACGGCGTTAAAACCATCACCGCACTGTGTGTTGGTGTCATTTTGGTACAGGGTGAGACTGACTATCTGTTCGTAGGGTGTGTGTTTGTGTGTGTGTGTTTCATTTTGTTTTCTTACAGGACTTCGAGAGACAGGAGGTGTGTGAATAGTCCCACCGGCAAGGAAGAGAAAATATTTCCAGATAGATTCCTGTGGGGAAAACAGTGCAAATACACATCAAACCAGTTAACTTTGAACAAGTAGAAAAGCCACAGTATCTGCTGTTGCGTTACTTTGAAACAGCCTTATCTAAGAGAAAAAACATAGATCCTACATCTCAAAACATCTCAAATTGTGCGTACAGTGCTGCATGTTTTCAATTTAGAGATTACTCACAATTTAGAGAGATTGCCAAGGTCTACAAACATTTCAGGAGAGAGGCAGCCAATCCGATTGTTGGACAGATCCCTATAAGGACAAAAAGCTAACTTTAAATGATGGCTAAGAGATAAGCCAAGCCCATCTGACTTAAAGCATTAAGAGCACTGATCATCGCAGGAGAGCTGGCATGAGATAATACAGAATGAGCTTGGCTGTGACAACAAGTGTGTTGTGTGTGTTTTTGTGCCGTCTCCTCTTGTAATAACGTAATAACGAGAGCTTAAGCAGCTCAAGGAATTATGATGTTAAACCACCAGACCAATGTTTCTTTACTCCAGATCGCGGGATATCAACCCTGACCTTCTGTTACCCCTTCACCCCTCACATTACTATCCATCCTCACACACTTATGCACCACACACATGCACACGCGCACGCACAAACACACACTCATACACACAGAAGGCTGTCGTGGCTCTGTGCCCTTCCCCTCTGTAATTAAAGAGCTGCTTTGCTGGAGCAGCTGTGGGAAAATAAGCAAGGCACTCAAGTAATCACCAGTTGGGGAGCACTTAAATTAGCACTCTGCTGCTCCCAGAGCCTGGCGCACTTGCATGCTGCAACACCCCAGCAGCCTAAAACCTCCTAGCAATCATGATGGAATTAAGTCATTTACGCTGCAGGGTTTATCTATGACCATCTTTGTGCGAGTGTGCTTAGGTGTGTGTGTGTGTGTGTGTGAGAGAGAGAGAGAGAGCGAGAGAGAGGAGTGTGTGTTTTATCTACCACTTCAGGAAAGAATGAATTTGCTGCTTCTTTTTTTAATCATGATGTCATAATTGTCACAGTGTAATAACCCTCCCCGCCCTCCCCTCACCAATGCCCCTTAACCCCCATAAAACCCCTGGCCTCGCCGCTCCGTGTAGCCCACCCACTATGACAACCCGCTTCATACTTACAGTCTCCTCAGAGCCACCAGTCCGCGGAAGGCCCCGTGCTCCACCGTGCTAATCAAATTATTCCTCAGGTCCCTAAGAGAGAGAGGGAGGGATAGAGGGAAAGAGAAAGAGAGAGAGGGCGGGGGGTGGTGAAAGAGAGAGCGAGAGAGAGTAAGCAAGGGAGAGCGAGAGAGAATGAGAGAGAGGAGAGGTAAGGGAGGTCACTTATTATGCCACTGTGGGTTTTGAGAGTCACATTGCTGGAGACAGGGAGGGGGATTGCCCCTTAAAACCCTCTCATCTGGCAGTACAGTAAGTGGTTGGCAGTTAGCGATGAGATACATTGAGCTGAGCTCTTGTCAGGGCCGAGCATGGAAGCTCATTGTGACATTAAGATGTAAACTCGAGCCTCCTAACAACGAAAACGCCATTTGTGATTCATTCAAGATGTGACAGTGCAGCTCCCATAGATCACAAGGCCAAGAAGATTTGGTGAAATGCAAAGATGGCAACTTTTACTAATGCTGTACTAACATGATGAAACTCAGTTGTGGATACACAGTTAACCCTGAATAGAGATGGGTATCTCTATTCAGAAAGGAAATATTACTCTTTATCGCTTTGATGTGGTCGGATATTACATACATTTGAAATTGGCCATCATATGCATCATCGGTGACAGAGAATGATAGTGTACGGAGGTTATTTCAAGAAATACCATGTCGGTCTGACACAAACGTTGTAAACATTACAGTGGTTTTAGCCAGGATCACTCTGTTCCCAATCCCCACTCCCAGTCCCTCGATTTCCCAACCCAACGTTTCTAAAAATGGACCGGCATCCTTCCCTAACCCTACTTCTCTCGGGCCAAAGAAAACTTCCTGAAATTGTGTCCCCCGGTTTCCTTTGACTGGGCCTGTCGGGAGTGATGAGAATCAGAAGGAGTCTGGCTCTCTCTCCGTCCAGATGTGTGTACAGTACAATACACCAGTGCAGTATGGGTAGTCTAGCCTGTAGTCTCAGCCCAAACCCAACTGCTGGTCACATCAGCAGTCATAAAAACATGCAAGGCCAGCCAAAGGCATTAAAACAATACCACTAGCACTAATAAGTATAATGTGCCTATTTCCCAATGTAAAAATTGAACGATGATCATTTTTATTTGTAAAACAAGGCACTGCATTGAAACCAAACAATCATTTTCGGCTGTACAAAGCCAGAGCAGAATAAGTCAATGTTTTACTGTATATCTAACACAATCAGCTGAGTGCCTCACAGAATCAACCCCAAAAAATCGAACTATCAAAGGGCATATTTTCTGCACCATTAGAGATACAGTAAGCCTGTAGACCACCAGCAGTGAAGGATTCCTCTGATGAAACTGATGCTAATTCAGTCAATGTAAAAAGAGTTACACAAAAGAGAGAACAACGCATACTCACACAGAAACCATAATTATCGTTAGATAAATGACTCCTGTCTGTCCTTAATGATGTGTGTCTGCTGTTTAATTCTTTGGTCCAGAGTTAAAACCCACTACACCATTACCCCAATCCACACTCCCTACTCTACCAGTTCATAGGCTAAAACTATTCTCAAACTATTCTCCACTTCACCGCATGCTCGTTCACTTTAATTTATTCTTGTGCCTGTGGATTTTTGGTGGTCCACAATGATTGGCATGGCGAAATTGGTTTTGGCAATCTCCATTGGCTTTCAATGGACCCGACAGCACATAAACCCTCTAAGTACATCAGGGTCAGTTTCACTCCAACCCTCTCTCCAAGTTCTGGAGCTCCCCATATGTTGGTTTTCAAGCACTCCCTCACGGTGATGGGAAAACTAAACGAGTTGATACAGTGGAACGGAGAGTAGATACAGAGTGGAGCACTCTACAGGCCAGGGCTTCTCAGATCTCTCCTCTTGTCGATGGGAGCCTTTGATTTATACAAATCCTGTTATGAGGGAGAGGGTGGACTGGCGAAGGGTAAGGTCAAAGGTCATTCACTGTGCCTCTTACTTTGCTCTTCTTCTTCACAGCACACAGAGCAGCCAACCACAGCCAGATGCCTTCTCAGTGCTCCTGTCTCGTAGTCAAGGTACTATGAGCACTGAGCAGAAAACAATAATAACAGCTGTGACTTATCTTCGGTTATGAGATGTACTGTGGGTGTGGGTTATTTTGCACTGTGAGCAGACAACAATAATGACAGCTGTTGTTGCTTTGATCTTATACTGTGGGTTACTCTGTTATCATGTCAATCAACAGTCCCAGTTAAACAAATCAAATCAAATCAAATTTTATTTGTCACATACACATGGTTAGCAGATGTTAATGCGAGTGTAGCGAAATGCTTGTGCTTCTAGTTCCGACAATGCAGTAATAACCAACAAGTAATCTAACTAACAATTCCAAAACTACTGTCTTATACACAGTGTAAGGGGATAAAGAATATGTACATAAGGATATATGAATGAGTGATGGTACAGAGCAGCATAGGCAAGATACAGTAGATGGTATCGAGTACAGTATATACATATGAGATGAGTATGTAAACAAAGTGGCATAGTTAAAGTGGCTAGTGATACATTACATAAGGATGCAGTCGATGATATAGAGTACAGTATATACGTATGCATATGAGATGAATAATGTAGGGTAAGTAACATTATATAAGGTAGCATTGTTTAAAGTGGCTAGTGATATATTTACATCATTTCCCATCAATTCCCATTATTAAAGTGGCTGGAGTAGAGTCAGTGTCAGTGTCAGTGTGTTGGCATCAGCCACTCAATGTTAGTGGTGGCTGTTTAACAGTCTGAGGGCCTTGAGATAGAAGCTGTTTTTCAGTCTCTCGGTCCCAGCTTTGATGCACATGTACTGACCTCGCCTTCTGGATGATAGCGGGGTGAACAGGCAGTGGCTCGGGTGGTTGATGTCCTTGATGATCTTCATGGCCTTCCTGTAACATCGGGTGGTGTAGGTGTCCTGGAGGGCAGGTAGTTTGCCCCCGGTGATGCGTTGTGCAGACCTCACTACCCTCTGGAGAGCCTTACGGTTGTGGGCGGAGCAGTTGCCGTACCAGGCGGTGATACAGCCCGCCAGGATGCTCTCGATTGTGCATCTGTAGAAGTTTGTGAGTGCTTTTGGTGACAAGCCGAATTTCTTCAGCCTCCTGAGGTTGAAGAGGCGCTGCTGCGCCTTCTTCACGATGCTGTCTGTGTGAGTGGACCAATTCAGTTTGTCTGTGATGTGTATGCCGAGGAACTTAAAACTTGCTACCCTCTCCACTACTGTTCCATCGATGTGGATAGGGGGTGTTCCCTCTGCTGTTTCCTGAAGTCCACAATCATCTCCTTAGTTTTGTTGACGTTGAGTGTGAGGTTATTTTCCTGACACCACACTCCGAGGGCCCTCACCTCCTCCCTGTAGGCCGTCTCGTCGTTGTTGGTAATCAAGCCTACCACTGTTGTGTCATCCGCAAACTTGATGATTGAGTTGGAGGCGTGCGTGGCCACGCAGTCGTGGGTGAACAGGGAGTACAGGAGAGGGCTCAGAACGCACCCTTGTGGGGCCCCAGTGTTGAGGATCAGCGGGGTGGAGATGTTGTAGCCTACCCTCACCACCTGGGGGAGGCCCGTCAGGAAGTCCAGTACCCAGTTGCACAGGGCGGGGTCGAGACCCAGGGTCTCGAGCTTGATGACGAGCTTGGAGGGTACTATGGTGTTGAATGCCGAGCTGTAGTCGATGAACAGCATTCTCACATAGGTATTCCTCTTGTCCAGATGAATTAGGGCAGTGTGCAGTGTGGTTGAGATTGCATCGTCTGTGGACCTATTTGGGCGGTAAGCAAATTGGAGTGGGTCTAGGGTGTCAGGTAGGGTGGAGGTGATATGGTCCTTGACTAGTCTCTCAAAGCACTTCATGATGACGGATGTGAGTGCTACGGGGCGGTAGTCGTTTAGCTCAGTTACCTTAGCTTTCTTGGGAACAGGAACAATGGTGGCCCTCTTGAAGCATGTGGGAACAGCAGACTGGTATAGGGATTGATTGAATATGTCCGTAAACACACCAGCCAGCTGGTCTGCGCATGCTCTGAGGGCGCGGCTGGGGATGCCGTCTGGGCCTGTAGCCTTGCGAGGGTTAACACGTTTAAATGTCTTACTCACCTCGGCTGCAGTGAAGGAGAGTCTGCATGTTTTCGTTGCAGGCCGTGTCAGTGGCACTGTATTGTCCTCAAAGCGGGCAAAAAAGTTATTTAGTCTGCCTGGGAGCAAGACATCCTGGTCCGTGACTGGGCTGGATTTCTTCTTGTAGTCCGTGATAGACTGTAGACCCTGCCACATGCCTCTTGTGTCTGAGCCGTTGAATTGAGATTCTACTTTGTCTCTGTACTGGCGCTTAGCTTGTTTGATAGCCTTGCGGAGGGAATAGCTGCACTGTTTGTGTTCGGTCATGTTACCAGTCACCTTGCCCTGATTAAAAGCAGTGGTTCGCGCTTTCAGTTTCACGCGAATGCTGCCATCAATCCACGGTTTTTGGTTAGGGAATGTTTTAATCGTTGCTATGGGAACGACATCTTCAACGCACGTTCTAATGAACTCGCACACCGAATCAGCGTATTCGTCAATATTGTTATTTGACGCAATACGAAACATATCCCAGTCCACGTGTTGGAAGCAGTCTTAGAGTGTGGAGTCAGCTTTGTCGGACCAGCGTTGGACAGACCTCAGCGTGGGAGCCTCTTGTTTTAGTTTCTGTCTGTAGGCAGGGATCAACAAAATGGAGTCGTGGTCAGCTTTTCCAAAAGGAGGGCGGGGCAGGGCCTTATATGCGTCGCGGAAGTTAGAGTAACAATGATCCAAGGTTTTTCCACCCCTGGTTGCGCAATCGATATGCTGATAAAATTTAGGGAGTCTTGTTTTCAGATTAGCCTTGTTAAAATCCCCAGCTACAATGAATGCAGCCTCCGGATAAATGGATTCCAGTTTGCAAAGAGTCAAATAAAGTTCGTTCAGAGCCATCGATGTGTCTGCTTGGGGGGGATATATACGGCTGTGATTATAATCGAAGAGAATTCTCTTGGTAGATAATGCGGTCTACATTTGATTGTGAGGAATTCTAAATCAGGTGAACAGAAGGATTTGAGTTCCTGTATGTTTCTTTCATCACACCATGTCTCGTTAGCCATAAGGCATACGCCCCCGCCCCTCTTCTTACCAGAAAGATGTTTGTTTCTGTCGGCGCGATGCGTGGAGAAACCCGCTGGCTGCACCACCTCCAATAGCGTCTCTCCAGTGAGCCATGTTTCCGTGAAGCAAAGAACGTTACAGTCTCTGATGTCCCTCTGGAATGCTACCCTTGCTCAGATTTCATCAACCTTGTTGTCAAGAGACTGGACATTGGCGATAAGAATGCTAGGGAGTGGTGCACGATGTGCCCGTCTCCGGAGTCTGACCAGAAGACCGCCTCGTTTCCCTCTTTTTCGGAGTCGTTTTTTTGGGTCGCCGCATAGGATCCATTCCGTTGTCCTGGTTGATAGGCAGAACACAGGATCCGCGTCGCGAAAAACATATTCTTGGTCGTACTGATGGTGAGTTGACGCTGATCTTATATTCAGTAGTTCTTCTCGACTGTATGTAATGAAACCTAAGATGACCTGGGGTACTAGTGTAAGAAATAACACGTAAAAAAACAAAACACTGCATAGTTTCCTAGGAACGCGAAGCGAGGCGGCCATCTCTGTCGGCGCCGGAAGTATGCGTTCTAAAGTGAAGCTCGTTGTGTGTTGTTAGATTGCTGTATTGCATTGTTAGGTGATTGGCAGCACAGAGAGTGAAAGGCAGGATGGAGGCCCAGTTGAATAAATAAGTCTTCCTATTTCCTGAGAGAGGTCTGTTTGTAGCTCTGGTCAGGAGGTGCACACACACGCGCGCGTGCGCACACTGACTGTTGGCTATATCTGAATTCACACTGAAACATGTACAGCTGGCTAAACTCAGCAAGATATGGATATTTAAACATTAAGCTGTTTCTCCCCCGAACCTTGAGCATGTGAAGTATGACCGGGAACTGCACTGTGCATGGTCCTGGCTCTAGCGAAACGGTGACATAAACTCCAATATATGTGGAAGATGTTTGAAAAGCTACTGAAGTGGTTCCCCAATTAATTCTGGCTGTGCTGTAGATCTTAGACTGCTGAGGCTGTTCACCATATGACACTAATGGGAAGATTAATCTCCTACTCTGGCCGTTCAGCACACACACACGCACACACACACGCACAAACATGCTCGCACACGAACACACACCACACAAACACACACGAAAGGGGACATAGACCTCCAACAATAGACTGTACTCTGACTGGATGGACTCGGACTCGACATAGTGCAGGACATGATCACCCTTGTCTCTGATTCATAGACACACTGTGTTGTTGTTACAATCAGCATGGCTTAGATTCAAATCAGTTTACATTCTGGCATTAGCAAACACACACAATGAGTGAGTGAGCAGGCACTGAGTCAAGGGCATACAGGTTACATCATGGACGGGCAACTTTCAATAGGGTGGGGGCCACAAAAAAATCTAAACTCATCATGAGGGGCCGCAGTGGCTCGCGGGTCTGCGTACACACATATAAAGTTGTGGAGAAGTACAGATCAGGGTTGGATTATAAAAAAATATCAAAAACTTTGAACATCCCACGGAGCACCATTAAATGCGTTATTAGAAAAGAGAAAGAATATGGCACCACATCAAACCTGCCAAGAGAGGGCATTAATCAGAGAGGCAACAAAGATAACCCTGAAGGAGCTGCAAAGCTCCACCGCGAGATTGGAGTATCTGTCCATAGGACCACGTTAAGCCGTACACTCCACAGAGCTGGGCTTTATGGAAGAGTGGCCAGAAAAAAAGCAATTGCTTAAAGAAAAAAATGAGCAAACACATTTGCTGTTCGCCGAAACGCTTGTGGGAGACTCCCCAAACATATGAAAGGAGGTACTCTGGTTAGATGACACTAAAATTGAGCTTTTTGGCCATCAAGGAAAACGCTGTCTGGCGCAAACCCAACACCTCGCATCACCCCGAGAACACCATCCACATAATGAGGCATGGTGGCGGCAGCATCATGATGTGGGGATGTTTTTCATCAGCAGGGACTGGGAAACTGGTCAGAATTGAAGGAATAATGGAATTTCTTGAGGGAAACCAGAGATTTGAGACTGGGATGGAGGTTCACCATCCAGCAGGACAATGACGCTAATCATACTGCTAAAGCAACACTCGAGTGGTTTAAGGAGAAACATTTAAATGTCTTGGAATGGCCTAGTCAAAGTCCAGACTTCAATCCAATTGAGAATCTGTGGTATGACTTAAAGATTGCTGTACACCAGCGGAACCCATCCAACTTGAAGGAGCTGGAGCAGTTTTGCCTTGAAGAATGGGCAAAAATCCCAGCAGCTAGATGTGCCAAGCTTATAGAGACATACCCCAAGAGACTTGCAGCTGTAATTGCTGCAAAAGGTGGCTCTACAAAGTATTGACTTTGGAGGGGGAATAGTTATGCACGCTCAAGTTTTCTGTTTTTTTGTCTTATTTCTTGTTTGTTTCACAATATATATATTTTTCATTTTCAAAGGGCTAGGCATGTTGTGTAAATCAAATGATACAAACCCCCCAAAAAATCTAAACTGCAACAAAATAGGAAAAATGCCAAGGGGGTGAATAATTTTGCAAGGCACTGTAGAGAAAATGTTGCAGTTTGAAAGAAAGCTTGCGACTCCACATATTCTCAAAAATAAGTTGAGACACCGACTGAGTTCCCAACCCAGAAAAAATGAATCCGCGGGCCTACAGTTGCCCATCCCTGGGTTACATGATTATATACCATGACTAATTAATTTCCACCTCATTTATGCCGTTAAATAGACAACAATGCTTTATCATATGGCATATTATATAATATGCACTGATATCTAATAAAACCAAGAGATGACAAATAGTATTGTGTAAGCTCTCTACCATGTCAGGCATGGTATGCCCCATCTCATTTGTGTTATGCATGAGGGTAATGTTTTGAGCGTCCAGTAAACAGAGGTAATCCTGTAGTTGTGGGGAGTGAAGCCAAAGCCTACCCCACTGTGTCAGAGAAGCAGTATTCAGGTCAGAGCAGTGGAGATTCACTCACACACACACAGACACATAGAGGACAGTACAGAGTGCCCTGCTAACCATTGTTCCACAGGATAAAAGGGGGGAGAGGGAATGAGAGAGAGAAATTGAGAGGGAGAGAGCGAGATTAATGGGTAAATCCACTTGAATTCAATCACTTTTTGAGCGCACCCCTTTTGATTGAAACAAAACTTTCTATACATGTTTTCCTATGGAAGAAGTGGCCAGAAAGTGACTTTTTGGACCTGTATACCAACACATTCAGCAGATGAATCCTACAGACGAAGAACCATATATGTGACATATTTTTCCATTTTAAGATAATCCGTTATTTTTATATTATTAATAGTATGTACCACATTAGGTGTTTTATGGTTGACAAATAATTCACAATACCTATATCTTCCGACAACAATTTATATTTTTTTGTTATTTCAAAAAATACTTTTTTTTATTGCTGTTTTAATTTTTAGAATGTGGAAGAACAGTATATCTCCAGTGATGATTTCAGTTTGTGGAAGAACAGTATATCTCCAGTGATGATTTCAGTTTGTGGAAGAACAGTATATCTCCAGTGATGATTTCAGTTTGTGGAAGAACAATATATCTCCAGTGATGATTTCAGTTTGTGGAAGAACAGTATATCTCCAGTGATGATTTCAGTTTGTGGAAGAACAGTATATCTCCAGTGATGATTTCAGTTTGTGGAAGAACAGTATATCTCCAGTGATGATTTCAGTTTGTGGAAGAACAGTATATCTCCAGTGATGATCTCAGTTTGCGGAAGAACAGTTTATGTGACGTTTTGCATGACTCTTGTAAGATGTCCTTTTTTTAACACCTGATATGATGTTTTAAGTACTTTCAAGTACAGATGCCCTTCATGTAAATAACTTAAATGCAATATGTCGTTAATTCATTTGTATGGGGGTTCATTTAAAGGTGGTCTATCAACGTTAGTACTGATGACTTTTCTTAAAAGTTGAGTCATGAAATCTTAGTCTCATTTAAAATGAAGCCCTCAATGTGAACATACCATAGAATAACTACACAAATAGAATACAATTCAATTAATTAAATCAAAACAAGCACAACTTGTAAATATCAAATATGGATCAATGTGATGTGCCAATATGCATGTCCATTATGCAGGTCCCTAAGGTCAATATTACAAAACGTTCAGAAAACCATTCTCTTTGGGTTTAACACTATGATCAGCAATTAAGTTTTGAATTGTGTTAAACCCATGCTAAAGGCAAGAAATGTCCTTCTCTACTGAGGTGACAGCAGTAAATAAGTATTAACTGCTTAGAGTTAATGCTAAATGTGGTGACAGAGAGACGTACTGTATATTCTCTTTTCTCTGTATATATCAATGATGTTGCTCTTGCTGCGGGCGATTCCCTGATCCACCTCTACGCAGACGACACCATTCTGTATACTTCCGGCCCGTCCTTGGACACTGTGCTATCTAACCTCCAAACGAGCTTCAATACAACACTCCTTCTGTGGCCTCCAACTGCTCTTAAACGCTAGTAAAACCAAATGCATGCTTTTCAACCGTTTGCTGCCTTCAGCCGCACGCCTGACTAGCATCACCACCCTGGATGGTTCCGACCTAGAATATGTGGACATCTATAAGTACCTAGGTGTCTGGCTAGACTGTAAACTCTCCTTCCAGACTCATATCAAACATCTCCAATCTAAAATCAAATCTAGAGTCGGCTTTCTATTCCGCAACAAAGCCTCCTTCACTCACGCCGCCAAACTTACCCTAGTAAAACTGACTATCCTACCGATCCTCGACTTTGGCGATGTCATCTACAAAATAGCTTCCAATACTCTACTCAGCAAGCTGGATGCAGTTTATCACAGTGCCATCCGTTTTGTTACTAAAGCACCTTATACCACCCACCACTGTGACCTGTATGCTCTAGTCGGCTGGCCCTCGCTACATATTCGTCGCCAGACCCACTGGCTCCAGGTCATCTACATGTCCATGCTATGGTCACGATGGCAACACCCACCCGTAGCACGCGCTCCAGCAGGTGTATCTCACTGATCATCCCTAAAGCCAACACCTCATTTGGCAGCCTTTCGTTCCAGTTCTCTGCTGCCTGTGACTTGAACGAATTGCAAAAATCGCTGAAGTTGGAGACTTTTATCTCCCTCACCAATTTCAAACATCTGCTATCTGAGCAGCTAACCGATCGCTGCATCTGTACATAGTCTATCGGTAAATAGCCCACCCAATTTTACCTACCTCATCCCCATACTGTTTATATTTATTTACTTTTCTGCTCTTTTGCACACCAATATCTCCACCTGTACATGACCATCTGATCATTTATCACTCCAGTGTTAATCTGCTAAATTGTAATTATCCGCCTACCTCCTCATGCCTTTTGCACACAATGTATATAGACTCTTTTTTTCTACTGTGTTATTGACTTGTTAATTGTTTACTCAATGTGTAACTCTGTGTTGTCTGTTCACACTGCTATGCTTTATCTTGGCCAGGTCGCAGTTGCAAATGAGAACTTGTTCTCAACTAGCCTACCTGGTTAAATAAAGGTGAAATAAAACATTTTAAAAATAAAAAAATATTGTAATAAATCAAAAAAGGGAATCAAGATCAAATGAATACTCACATACTGTATGTGATGACTTATATGTTTTTAATTAAATTAAAAAAGGTTCAAATGATAACACACAAAATACTTCTCAACAGAACACATTGTACATGACATTTTCTACACTAGCAACAACATCTTAAAATTAAATTAATTCAATACATTGTGCTGGTTCAAATCATACACAAATTGATTCACATAGAAAACACCTACTATACATTTAATTTCCGACAACAGGGGTGACATGACTTCTGAAATGTATTCAGATTCAACATACTATACAGGTTCAGGGGATCGTAAACTCACAGAAAAAAAACGCTTAATTATGTAGCTTGGTTTAACAACAAATGATTCACTCTACAGTGAGTTTTAAAAAAGAGCGTGCAGCAGCTGGCAAGTAGTTGAGCATGGTCATCAGATCTTGGGTCTTGTTTTTTCTTTGATGGGCAGAGGACTCTCATATGCTCCAGGGTAGTGGCTTGCAAAATAGGGAGGTGGAGGTGTAGCTCCTTGTTTTGGTTTGGAGATCAGCCACGATTTCCATCCCTCAAATAGACTGTGGCTCTGTCTGGCGTACAGATTCCAAGGATCTTCAACTGAAATTAGAACAGAAACATTTGAAGTTTCTGACATCAATAATCAACTTTCACAGTCAAGCATTAGGATATTTTATTGTTAGAACAACATGTTGCATGTTGATGGGATGTTAGTAAACTATTCTCTGTGCAATACCTGTGACTTTTAACCACCTCACTGAGGTGATCTGTAGTCCAGCTGGTTGCTTGAGGACAGAATCTGGGAGGTGCCTGAAGTCTTCACATTGCATCCTCATCACCTTGAATGGTTTTGCTGGTTGTGCTTCAAGTATCATCTTTGAAACATCATCAGGTGTATGAAGGACTGATACCTTGCGCCTCTTCTCGATGGTGGCAAAAGATCGATCACAAGGAAGAAAAGAATGGCCAGAGACCAGGAACTTCTGCTCAACTTGGGTAAAGTAACCCATAGAGACGAGCATCGACATCAGATTGAGCATCCGCCAGTTGTTATTCTGCCCACAGCATCTGTCACTGAAGATGATCAACTTGCGCACCTCTGGTTTGGTGAGTGGCGTGAATTTTGTCTTCACCCACTTCAATATGCAGCTTGCCACCTCAATGGACCCTAGGTGCGCAATCCATGTAGGATACAGTGTAACGTTACATATAACTAGCTAGCTACTGTAGCCATGTCGAATCATCCGTTGGATGGAGAAAAAGTAGCTAGCTATGTTTCTTCTATAATCTAGCAATAACATTTGTAACGATAATGTATGAGTTAGTAGCCAACGAACTTTAGCTAATATGTTTTCTCTATAGTTACAAATGAGACAACCCAGAACATACATGTTAGTTACTGTGCTCTATAGCTAGCTAGCTTGATCGTTTGATATACGGTTCTTCCACATACCTCTTTTGGACAGCTTTTCCCAGTTCTTTCTTGACCCTTACGATTTGTATAGGGTTGTCCCGCATCCCGTAAGATCTTCCTTTGCCTGTCTTTCCATTCTTTTAGTTTTGTTTTACGTTTCTTTCCCACATTTCGGCGATTTTCATCAGCAAAAGAAAAGTTGTGAGCTTGTCCGTCCATTCTGAGTGGTGCACATAAACGGTTATTCCACGAGAGCCTATCTTTAAATTTAAAATGATTGTTAATTAGCGCGTGGAAAGCTTGTGAAACCGGTTCACTATAGAAAAAGGGTGTCAAATAATGATTTTTCATGTATATCTCTTTTTATTTTATTTTAAATGTCACATATATGGTTCTTCGTCTGTAGGATTCAGATAAAGGTGCTTAAATTGACCCATTTTGCATACTCCAACATACCATGAGACAACGATGTCCTTAACACTGGAAAATGTAAACGGTTGAGTTGGATACCATTGAAAAGCTTACAAACAGTATTGTCAAACAATTTTATTATATTTTGAAAAAAGGTTTTTATAAAAATGATGTAATTTTTAAACCTTTAACGTCAATTATCTAAAAGCGAGTAAACTGTTGTAGCTAAGACCCTATTTCACATAATTTGAGGTTTTTGTGTTGTGCACGTCCTCGGTCGAGACACAACATGCTCTTGCATACAGGGTGGGTGGCATTTAAATCATATAAATATAATGAATAGAATGGACCTATCCCTTCCGACCACTGCATTTTAGCTGGTACACGGTTGAAATTGAATGGAAATGTTTACTTATCATTACTACCACAAAGATGACCACTGGTCGACCCACTGTTGAATGTCAACTGAAATGGTCATGTCTATATACTATCTATATTTCTATGAGTTCAAATAGGTTTCCTAGTATAAAACAACAGATATTCCACTTCAAGTCAATATTCTCAGATGTGTGGACCTCCAACCATCTTTGTGGTACCATTTGAAAGTAGAAATGTAAGTGTTATTCCCATTTTAGTACATTTATCAGCCCAAATCTGAAACCCACCCTGTAAGTGCATGGCAGGCACAACACAAAAGCCTTAGACAATGTAAAATAGGGTCTAAGTTACAACATATTCGAATATGAAGGGGAAAAAAATGTTTTTAAATAATTGATGTTTTAAATGTACATTTTTATTCAAAAACATTTTTTCTGAAAATATAAATATTTTGACAACCCTGTTTGTAAGCTTTTAAAGGTGCACTATGCAGAAATCGCTCCGCCATTTCCTGGTTGCTCAAATTCTAATAGCAAAACAAGCAAGTACAGTGTAGAGAATCATTGTACCAACTAAACCGTAAGTTAAAGAAGCAAAAACTAAACTTAAGACCAGGAAACATAGAAATAGTGCACATACAGTAGTACATATCTACTGCTTCTTTGACCTGCTTTTAGTGAGAATGACAGATCTATAACTTACATTTCTATGTGAATTTGGTCGGTTCGCCCCGGGAAGGTTACATAAAGCAGCTATAAATGATATCAATGTCAACCGTTTATCTTTTCCTGTGATCAAGTCATAGATGTCTCATGGTTTGGTGGGGTATGCAAAATGGGTCAACTTTGAGCACCTTTTATCTTTTGAATGTTTTGGAATTCAGGTCCAAAAAGTCACTTTCTGAGCACTTTCACAACAGACACTTTTACAGGTTTTGTTCAAATCAAAAGATGTTCCAAAAATGTTTTGAATTCAAATGGATTTACCCTAATGAGAGTAGAGAGCAGTCTCTGACAGAGAGAAAAAGGCCACTGTGTAGCCTAACAATGGGAAAAATGCTTCCTCTCAAGGTGGGACCACATTGGACACCACAGACACCCCTCAGTACTCCAATCCAACCATGAATGCACAGCGCAGAATAATACAACAACACAAACATGCTAATTTGCCTGGGATTTGATAAGAACATATTGAAAACTGAGATTACATCCTTCCTCATTCTCCATGGTACAGTTATAACTAGTTTGCTCATATTACATATCCTGGATCAATTTGCTCTCCCACTGAGGAAACAAGCTGGCAGGAAGAAACGTCTCATCAGACACTTCAAATCAGATCATACACATCTAATTAGGATGGATAACCACCTAATGTAAATAAATATGCTTTGAGATCTCTCAGAGGATAGTAAAAAAGGGATAAGTAAGACAGTTCAGTCCAATTAGAGCGACTGAGTGTATGCAATGTGACAGTAGTAGCAACCACTGCCAGAGCATCAAAAGGCAAAGGGCTTCCATTAATAACGTAGAAGAAATATGACATACAGTCAGAGCACTCTGGCGGGGCCAACCACCATGCATTAATAATAAATGCACGACAAATAAATACTACCTGTTGATAGAACCTATGTCAATGGCCCACACTTTTGTGGGTGTAGAAGTTTATATTTTCATAACATTTAAGATATGTTATTTGTCCAATGCAGCTGTTTTTATCTCGACATCACATCATTTCTGGGTAACAACTAAGAATCTTGTTGTTATTGTTTAAAAAAAAAAGTTTTTATTATTGTCAAAAAGAAACAAAAATAGCTTCTTAGCAAAGAGCAATTTCTCAAGCAAGAATTTAGCTAGGACTGTCTGGGAGTGTTCTGAGTGTGGAAGAGAAAACTGAAAACTAGCTGTTATTGGCAGAGAGGTTGGAACTTTCTTATTTATTGCTATATTAACTAATGTACCACCTGTTGATGTCACTAGGCAGGCCAAAACTCCATCCCACCAAAACAGGCTGAAATTTCAGTTGTTCTTTTCAAACACATATTGCACTAAAAGGGCATTATCATTTCAAAGTATTATTCCAACCTCAGTGTGGAAATATGTATAAAACACAGTGAATTCATGTTTGACTGCACCTGGCCTTTAAGAAGTTGTTCCTCCTTTGGAGAGTAAGTGTGAGAAATTCTTTGCTCTTTCAGTACTTCGCCACTCTATTTCCAACCCAAACGATGACTAAATTCTTCTCAGATGCAACTCCAGAGCAATTTATTCCCGGAAGCTTAGCTAACAGGACTTGGAATGCTTTAGGTGTGTTCATGCAATGTTTCCCTTGGATTACTTTATTGGCGGCTCACTAAGGACCCAAACATTCAAGCTTAACTAATAGTGGTCTTCCTCCCCTCCTGAGACAAGTATGTAGATCTTTGGAGTGGTGTGACATTTGTCAAACGACAAGCTACTGTGCTACAAAACCTGAGCTATACTGAACAAAAAATATAAACGCAAAGTAAAGTGAGCTGAAATAAAAGATCCCAACATTTTTCCATAAGCACAAAATGCTTATTTCTTTCAAATTTTGTATACAAATTTGTTTACATCCCTGTTAGAGAGCATTTCTCCTTTGCCAAGAAAATCCATCCACCTGACAGGTGTGGCATATCAACAAGCTGATTAAACAGCAAGATCATTACACAGGTGTACCTTGTGCTGGGGACAATAAAAGGCCACTCTAAAATGTGCAGGCAGATGGCAGACAGCGTCTATGGCGATGTATGGGCGAGCGGTTTGCTGATGTCAACATTGTGAATAGAGTGCCCCATGGTGGTGGTGGGGTTATGGTATGGGCAGGGATAAGTTATGGACAAGAACACAATTGCATTTTATCGATAGCAATTTGAATGGACAGAGATACTGTGACGAGATCATTGCCGTGCCATTAATCTGCCTCCATCGACGTGTATGACAGTGTGTTCCAGTTCCCGCTGATATCCAGTAACTTCGCACAGCCATTGAAGAGGAGTGGGACAACATTCCACAGGCCACAATCAACAGCCTGATCAACTATGTGCAAAGGAGATGTGTCACGCTGCATGAGGCAAATGGTGGGTCACACAAGATACTGACTGGTTTTCTGGTCCAAGCGCTTAACTTTTTTTTAAGGTGTCTGTGACCAACAGGTGCATATCTGTATTCCCAGTAATGTGAAATGCATAGATTAGGGCCTAATGAATTTAGTTCAATTGACTGATTTCCTTATATGAACAGTAACTCAGTAAAATCGTTTAAATTATTGCATGTTGCTTTATATTTTTGTTAAGGTTAAGAACACACTGTATTTCTTCAATGATATGTATTGCTTAATAATTTCTCATTTAACCCTGTTATATAGAATAACCACAAACCACTGGTGATTTCCAACACTTCCTGTCTGGAAACCATTACAAATATTTTAAATGAATCATGCTGTTCTAATTTTCAATCGTAACCATTTTGAAAGATCTTATGCAAGGGGGAAGGAACACTCTTCTCTTTTTAGGCTGAAAAACAGATTTGATAGATAGCCTCGCAGAGAAAACCACTGAGACCAGACATCACAGAGCCAACAACGAAGAGAAAGAGAAATCGGCCTCTTGTGTTTTCAAAGGCTGCTCGGTAAATCAGCAGGCCCAGAGCGCTATCACTTTTAACCTCATCTGTGACCCTGCAACTGACTCACATAAAACAGCTCTGAAAACCCTGCCATATCAAAACAGCACTTGGAAACTTTAAAATACCTGCATTGTATTCTCTGGCTTGAATTTAAGATACCTGACAGAACTGCCTTAAATATCATCACATTAAGTATGTTGCTGCATGTAATTGCATGGATTTGCTTCAATTTGACGTACTCAATCAAGTACATCTTTGACATCAAAGCATGAATCAATTCAGAGTCATTTATATCGCTTCCCTGCCCTCTTAACTACTATAGAACTTTAACCCAGGAAGCAGGATAATAAATCCTACAGTCACATGATCCCTTGAATATTTATATATATATATATATTTGAATCCTTTGTGAACAAAATTGCACTTGGTCCGCACTGGAAATAAATGTGCGCATTTATCTAGGCCTATGCCAACAGCGCGAGACAATGTTTAATTTATCATAACCATTACAGTTAACAAATTATTATTGCTAAACTACCCTATATATACACTGCTCAAAAAAATAAAGGGAACACTTAAACAACACAATGTAACTCCAAGTCAATCACACTTCTGTGAAATCAAACTGTCCACTTAGGAAGCAACACTGATTGACAATAAATTTCACATGCTGTTGTGCAAATGGAATAGACAACAGGTGGAAATTATAGGCAATTAGCAAGACACCCCCAATAAAGGAGTGGTTCGGCAGGTGGTAACCACAGACCACTTCTCAGTTCCTATGCTTCCTGGCTGATGTTTTGGTCACTTTTGAATGCTGGCGGTGCTTTCACTCTAGTGGTAGCATGAGACAGAGTCTACAACCCACACAAGTGGCTCAGGTAGTGCAGCTCATCCAGGATGGCACATCAGTGCGAGCTGTGGCAAGAAGGTTTGCTGTGTCTGTCAGCGTAGTGTCCAGAGCATGGAGGCGCTACCAGGAGACAGGCCAGTACATCAGGAGGCCGTAGGTGGGCAACAACCCAGCAGCAGGACCGCTACCTCCGCCTTTGTGCAAGGAGGAGCAGGAGGAGTACTGCCAGAGCCCTGCAAACTGACCTCCAGCAGGCCACAAATGTGCATGTGTCTGCTCAAACGGTCAGAAACAGACTCCAACAGGTGGGGGTTGTGCACACTGCAGGAGCACCAGAGAACACCAAGATGACAGACAGATGAAAGCAGTCTGGCACGTGACAGACGTGACAGTCTGGAGACGCCGTGGAGAACGTTCTGCTGCCTGCAACATCCTCCAGCATGACCGGTTTGGCAGTGGGTCAGTCATGGTGTGGGGTGGCATTTCTTTGGGGGTCGCACAGCCCTCCATGTGCTCGCCAGAGGTAGCCTGACTGCCATTAGGTACCAAGATGAGATCCTCAGACCCCTTGTGAGACCATATGCTGGTGCGGTTGGCCCTGGGTTCCTCCTAATGCAAGACAATGCTAGACCTCATGTGGCTGGAGTGTGTCAGCAGTTCCTGCAAGAGGAAGGCATTGATGCTATGGACTGGCCCGCCCGTTCCCCAGACCTGAATCTAATTGAGCACATCTGGGACATCATGTCTCGCTCCATCCACCAACGCCACTTTGCACCACAGACTGTCCAGGGGTTGGCGGATGCTTTAGTCCAGGTCTGGGAGGAGATCAGGAGACCATTCGCCACCTCATCAGGAGCATGCCCAGGCATTGTAGGGAGGTCATACAGGCACGTGGAGGCCACACACACTACTGAGCCTCATTTTGACTTGTTTTAAGGACATTACATCAAAGTTGGATCAGCCTGTAGTGTGGTTTTTCACTTTAATTTTGAGTGTCACTCCAAATCCAGACCTCCATGGGTTGATAAATCTGATTTCCATTGATCATTTTTGTGTGATTTTGTTGTCAGTACATTCAACTATGTAAAGAAAAAAGTATTTAATAAGAATATTTCATTCATTCAGATCTAGGATGTGTTATTTTAGTGTTCCCTTAATTTTTTTGAGCAGTATATATTCAGTCAATAAAAATGTGCCATTGAATATTAATTTAATTTATGAAACCGTAACATCAACTTGTTATAGTATATCGTGGAACACAATCTTCAAAAAGCAGTCACCACAGGAGTGGCGCTTGCTTGTAGAAGTCTATGGCTGTGCTTTGTTCATTTAGCATACAATATGCTCTTATTTCCCGGGTCCTTATCACAGTCAAGATACCATTACCAGAATAAAATAGAACAGAATGCTTTTCCAAATGAAAAAAGTTGCCTCTGCGATGTGATGCACATCTCGAGTCTGGGACAGTTATTCTCAAAGAGTGCTCATTTGAAAAGGGCACAATTTGGTGCGTTGAACCCATTTTTCAGGGTTACAAGATGAATGCGGTCTTCTTTTCGATATACAGATATACTATTTAGTTTATTCTGCCTGTTCTTTGGAAGTTTAAAAATGGATTCATAATTCCACATTGAACACCGGATGGTGATGAATTACGGCTACGACATCCGTTTGGTGAGGAGGCTTAATGATTCTGATAAAAAATATGCTCTTTGTCTTTATTAAATTAATGTTTTGCGTATTTTCAGTGTGTAGGGAGCGGTCGGAACGCAATTGAGTGAATGAGACATGGAGGGGAAAGTGAATTTAGGGTGAAGAATTGTGTGGTGCTTGGCTTGTTTTTTTTTTTTGTGCCCCGCAAATGCACATGTAGAAATGGAACACTAGACCCCATGTTTGAAAAATTTGGCGAAAATGTCACTTGCCGGTTCAGGCAGCCACAAAGCACATTCCACCAAATAGTTTAGAAGTATTTGAAAAATGGGATCTCTGGTTAAAGATTGACGCTTTGATTACTCATGCCCATCCCTAGTTCAGAATCTGTTGCTATGTTGCTCATACATACATAAATATGCACATCCAGGCAGAGTGATTTGTCCTTCAAGGATCTGGAATACATTCATTAATCAATATCCAAGGAGACACTACCCTAAAGAGGTGTGGAAAAAATGTCAGTATGTCTCCAACAGAAAACAATAAGAGCAAACTTTAGAGGACAAGTCACCCTCCTGACATACACTTACAGAGTGAGAAATGGCAGTCGCCACCCTGCATTCTGATGATGTCCCAGAGGTGAGGTCATCTCGCTCCACTCCATCTCTCTGCCTCTCTTCAGTTATCTACTCATCATGTCACAAAAGAAATGTTGGTCAAGGTTTTAACTGAGTGGCCAAAACAATGTCCTCTCTCCAGTAAATGGCTGTTGGGCGGTAAATGCAGATTGATTTATGGCACACACTATCACATACAGTGGGGCAAAAAAGTATTTAGTCAGCCACCAATTGTGCAAGTTCTCCCACTTAAAAAGATGAGAGAGGCCTGCAATTTTCATCATAAGTACACTTCAACTATGACAGACAAAATAAGAAGAAAAAATCCAGAAAATCGAATTGTAGGATTTTTAATGAATTTATTTGCAAATTATGGTGGAAAATAAGTATTTTTCTTCTTATTTTGTCTGTCATAGTTGAAGTGTACCTATGATGAAAATTACAGGCCTCTCTCATCTTTTTAAGTGGGAGAACTTGCACAATTGATGGCTGACTAAATACTTTTTTGCCCCACTGTACATCCCGCTTTTGTGTCTAGGATAAAACCTGTCTCACAGCCCTTTGTCTCCTGTTTCCAACAAGCTTGCTGTCCTGTACCTGCCTGACTATGACCTAAATGATCTAAATGATCTGAGAACTGTACTATCGCCTCCCGTATCTGCATCTGGGTCATATCCTGAGTCATGATACTCCCTGTGGTAAATTCAATTGATTGGACATGATTTGGAAAGGCACACACCTGCCTACATAAGGCCCACAGTTGACAGTGCATGTCAGAGGAAAAACCTAAGTTATGAGGTTGAAGGAATTGTCCATAGAGCTCCAAGAGAGGATTTAGTCAAGAAACAGATCTGGGGAAGGGTACCAAAAAATGTATCCAGCATTGAAGATCCCCAAAAACACAGTGGCCTCCATTACTCTTAAAAGGAATAAGTTTGGAACCACTAAGACTCTTCCTAAAGCTGGCGGCCCGGCCAAACTAAGCAATCAGGGGAGAAGGGCGTGATCAGGAAGGTGACCAACAATCTGATGGTCAGTCTAACAGAGCTCCAGAGTTCCTCCGTGAAGATGGGTGAACCTTCCAGAAGGACAATCATCTCTGCTACACTCCACCAATCAGGCCTTTATGGTAGAGTTGCCAGACGGAATCCACTACTCAATAAAAGACACAAGACAGCCCACTTGCAGTTTTCCAAAAGGCACTTAAAGACTCTCAAACCATGAGAAACAAGATTCTTTGGCCTGAATGCCAAGCCTCACGCCTGAAGGATGCTGTGCAGCGATGCTCCCCATCTAACCTGACAGAGCTTGAGAGGATCTGCAAAGAAGAATGGGAGAAACTCCCTAAATACAGGTGTGCCAAGCTTGTACCGTCATACCCATGGCTATAATTGCAAAAGTGCTTCAACAAAGTACTGAGTAAAGGGTCTGAATACTTATGTAAATGTATTATTTATGTTTTATTTTTAATATATTTGCACCAAAAAAAGCTGTTTTTGCTTTTTAAAAATCCATTTTAGAATAAGGCTGTAACGTAACAAAATGTGGAAAAAGTCAAGGGGTCTGATTACTTTTGAAATGTACTGTACATACATACTTAGGTCATACTATTACTGAATTCTCAATGTGACGACATAGGATTCAAGGAAATGTAATTATATGGAATGGGGATAGTTTACATTGTGGGAAAGTATTGAACTGGTAAATCGTCAAATCATGACATATGTATGGTGTGCTTTGTTCATATGCATGCTATAAATCTGACCCACTTTGACATATAATGAGCCCAGGCCACCACCCAACACATCTCTTCTCTGGTGTGGTGAAAGGAATCTACATATTGCAGCATGGGTGACATAAAAGGCAAAAGGATTGCAACAAACATAAATCTCGAGCAAGTGGTTGCAAATATATGCCAATCAATGGTACATAGGCTGCAGCTCAATAATCATACCATGATATCATCTTTAAAACTATCAGAACCATATTCCATGCCCTCAAATTATTGAGTAATCACCAGGAAATATGCTGTATTATCATCAGCCGAGTGTCATTCTAATATGTCCAACTACCTCTGCTCCTCTTCCAGTTCCAGGGTACAGTAATGGGACACTCTGTTACACTCACAGAGGTAGAGTCCACACAACACAGCAGCACAGATGGTGCATGCACGCCAGACCCTCAAATGCTTGAGTAACCAAGCAATATGCTGTATAATCATCAGCTCTACCTCGTCCTAATGTGTCTAGATGCATCCTCTTTCTTCCAGATCCAGGGTACAGTAATGAGGACTCTGGTCACAGTGTGGTAGAGAACACTCCACAGCATCACAGACTGTGCTGGGTAAGCTTGTTATAGTCAGCACCACTGCCCTCTGGGTGCCAAACGGCAGACTTTGCAACAGCTGGCCGCCACAGCCCACTCACTGAGGGCACCTGCAAGCAGTGCTTTGGCACCCACCGTTCTTAAGAGCACAGGCGGCAGGCGCTGCCAATAGCCACAGCTGGCAGCCATGAGGTCAAAAGTCACAGAATAGATGAAGGACCTTGACCTGGATCTGGACCAGTAGCTATTGTCTATCCATCAAATCAGCGGGGTATATCATCAGAGGGTCAGTCCTTAATGGCACAACTCAATCACACTGAGACAGATGACATCATTCTCTAAACAGTACAGGGAGGGTCATCATTAAAAGACATGAGGGATAACGAACTAGACTACTCATCAAAATGAAATGGAATGTCAAGGGTTAAGCACTAAACAGGATTCTACGACATCCAGTAGAGACACTGTATGCAACACTGAAAATTAACCAGTGTGTGATCGCTGGAAGATTATTCGTAATGTTGTAGGGCACTGGTTCCCAAACTTTTTATAGTCCCGTACCCCTATAAATACTCATCCTCCAGCTGTGTACCCCTTCTTGCACCAGGGTAAGCGCACTCTCAAATGTTGTTTTTTGCCATCATTGTAAGCCTGACACAGTATACGATACATTTATTAAACATAAGAATGAGAGTAAGTTTGTCACAACCCGGCTCGTGGGAAGTGAAAAAGAGCTCTTATAGGACCAGGGCACAAATAATAATAATCAATAATTTTGCTCTTTATTTAGCCATCTTACATATAAAACCTTATTTGTTCATCAATAATGGTGAATAACTCACCACAGGTTAATGAGAAGGGTGTGCTTGAAAGGATGCACATAACTCTGCAATGTTGGGTTGTATTGGAGAGAGTCTCAGTCTTAAATCCTTTCCACACAGTCTGTGCCTGTATTTAATTTTCATGCTAGTGAGGGCCGAGAATCCACTCTCACATAGGTACGTGGTTGCAAAGGGCATCAGTATCTTAACAGCATGATTTGCAAAGGAGCGCTGAGCGCAGCCCAATCCAGAAATCTGGCAATGGCTTCTGATTAAATTCAATTTTCACAGAACCGCTTGTTGCAATTTCGATGAGGCCCTCTTGTTCAGGTATCGGTAAGTGGACTGGAGGCAGGGCATGAAAGGGATAACAAATCCAGTTGTTTGTGTCATCCGTTTCGGGAATATCCCTGCATAATTGCGCACCCAACTCACGCAGGTGCTTTACTATATCACATTTGACATTGTCCGTAAGCTTGAGTTCATTTGCACACAAAAAAATCATACAATGATGGAAAGACCTGTGTGTTTTCTTTGCTAATGTAGACAGAGAAGAGCTCCAATTTCTTAATCATAGCCTCAATTATGTTCCGCACATTGAATATAGTTGTGGAGAGTCCCTGTAATCTTAGTTTCAGATCATTCTGGCGAAAAAAAAAACATCACCCAGATAGGCCAGTAGTGTGAGAAAGTCATCATCATGCAAGAGGTCAGGCAAGTGGAAATTATGGTAAGTAAAGAAAACTTTAAGCTTGTCTCTCAATAAAAAAAACATGTCTATACTTTGCCCCTTGATAACCAGCAAAATTCTGTATTTTGTAAAAGCATTACATGGTCGCTACCCATATCATTGCGTAGAGCAGAAAATACACAAGAGTTCAGGGGCCTAGCATTAAAGTTAACCATTTTCACTGTAGTGTCCAAAATGTATTTCAAGCTGTCAGGCATTCCCTTGGCAACAAGAGCCTCTCAGTGGATGCTGCAGTGTAACCAAGTGGCGTCGGGAGCAACTGCTTGCACGACCGTTACCACTCCACTATGTCTCCCTGTCATGGCTTTTGCTCCATCAGTACAGATACCAACACATCTTGGCCACCAAAGTCTAATTGATGTCACAAAGCTGTCCAGTACTTTAAAAATATCCTTTCCTGTTGTCCTGGCCTTCAGTGTTTTCCCGAGTAAGGAGGCAGTGGCTCTTCGGCTGCATCAGATTCCCAACTGTCAGTGTCCATGCTAGCTGGGCTAACAACAAATGTAGAATTACTGGTCAAGATAAAGCAGTGCGACAAAAACAACAACACAGATTTACACGTGGGATAAACATGGGATAAACAAACGTGCAGTCAATAACACAATAGAAAAATCTATGTACAGTGTGTGCAAATGTAGTAAGATTTGGAAGGTAAGGCAATAAATAGGCCATAGAGGCTAAATAATTACAGTTTAGCAATAACACTGGAGTGCCAGATGTGCAGATGATGATGATGTGCAAGTAGAGATACTGGGGTGCAAAAGAGCAAAAAAAAAAAAGAAATAACAATATGGGGATGAAGTAGTCGGGTGTGCTATTTACAGATGGGCTGTGTACAGGTAAGCTGCTCTGAGAGCTGATGCTGATGTATTTGTGTGTAGATTGCTGAGGATTTGTATTTATTTAATCCCTTTTAGATTAAGACTAACGCAATAACAACAAAAAATGTCAAGGGATCTGAATACTTTCAGAAGGCACTGTATATATATATACACACATGTGATCCATTTCAGGAAGTTAGGCATATCTCTCACGTCAATACATCACAGGAGCAGCATTTGAACTTTTTTACATTTATTTATTATTTTTTTTGTTTTGGCAGAAATGCCTTCTGGAACATGTAAACTTTTATGTGCCTTAATAACAAACTTGTATTCCATCTGTAAATACAAAGACAATGTTTTAATTACAAGACTAATTGGTTTAACCACAGAAAAAGGTTCCCGCTAGCTGTGATTGGCTTAGATAATTAATGCGCTGGACATTCCGGGAGATAAGTTTGGATTGGTCTGCCATATAGCATGCTTCTGTCTATAACGTGTGCTTCTCAGTGTGTTAATAATCCTTTCTACCACAGCGTTTTTGAAAGATTTAAGGTGAGCCATCGAGAACCACAAAAGTTTTGCTACTTTTCTCAACAATATTGATGCCCTGAATTTAGCAGGCCCTATCGACAGATCAGTTCGAAAAAGTTGTGATGGGCTATTTTCTGCACATGCAACAGTGAGTGTGAACTGGAAGGACTTGACACACTGGCCAAAAAAAGATGTAGCTACAAAGAAAACAGACTTAAATGGTTCCAGTCTGCCGTGAATCATTCATCCATGTATATGGGTAAGAGTCTAGCTACATTTTCAGGTGTAGTTTCTAATTTTGCCAGAAAGTTGTTTTCATTGCAAGTTACAGCGTACTGTTAGCTAGCTAGCTAACATTAGCTTGCTGTCTCACTAGCTAAACTTACAAGTATGATCTATGTAGTAATATTATTCAAATCAGAAATCCATTTGCATTGCTAGTTATAGCCTAATGTTAGCTAACCAACACTGAACCTAGTTGGTTAGCTTTAGCTTCCTGCAGATTCATACTCCAGCTATGAAAATGATTGTATTGGTAGTAGTATGAGTTGGGATTATCCCGTTCTTTGTTTAGCTAGCTGGCTAGCTAGCTATCATAATCTCAACTCATACTACTACCAATACAATCATTTTCATAGCTACAATACAAACATTACAAACATATAGCTAGCTAGCTATTTGTCTAAACAAAAGACTCGCCAGATGATTACATGACCCATCAAGTTAGCCAGGTGTGTCTGGGGGTGATTAGGGCCCTCTATTGTATTTCATGAACACGTGTACATGTCTAGACAATAGTGACCCATCCACTTAGGTGGATGTGGCTGGGGGTTATATTATTTCTTTCACATGACCCATCAATTTAGACAAGTGTGTCTGGGTAAGTGTCATCTTATAATGATAAAATATTGACAATATTTTTATCTGGACACTTTCTGTTTCTGCTTCTATGCAAGTAACAATTTCACTGTATCCCTTACACCTTCTGTATCCTGTGCATGTGAAAAATAAACTTTTATTTGGTCTTGGCCATTGTGGAGAGTTCAAACAGGTGCAGTTAATACAGGTAATGAGTGGAGAACAGGAGGGCTTCTTAAAGAAAAACTAACAGGTCTGTGAGAGCCGGAATTCTTACCGGTTGGTAGGTGATCAAATACTTATGTCATGCAATAAAAAGTAAATAAATGACTTAAAAATCATACAATGTGATTTTCTGGATTTTTGTTTTAGATTCCGTCTCTCACTGTTGAAGTGTACCTATGATAAAATGTACAGATCTCTACATGCTTTGTAAGTAGGAAAACCTGCAAAATCGGCAGTGTATCAAATACTTGTTCTCCCCACTGTATATATGATATGATATACTTTATTGTCCACAAGGAGAAATTTGACTTAGAAATTCATTTGTATGCAGACCACAGTGACATCTCAACTGACAGCAGAGTTATCATCACAATCAGTGCCCCATCACATTACAAAGCCAAATTGTACCGACTTACAGTTTATGTATTATGCATTTTAAGACATTGACTCAGGCAATTGAGGTTAAGTGTGGTGGCTTGAAGGTGGATGCAGTCAACGACTTGATTTGGGCTAGCATTAACAACAACCGCCTCTTGAGCGTTACCCTAGCTCCCATGGCTGTCCCGTTGCACTGTCCCTTCCACAGCGCAGGCAGGGTCATTTTCATGATGACAGCCATTATGGCTCAGGGGAGGACAAACAGAAAAATTCCCTGCAGCATATGGCTTACTTACAGTTTCTCCAGGATTGTCAGGCCAAAGAAGGAGGCGTTTCTCAGTAGTGAGATCTTGTTGTTGCTGAGAATCCTGTGGACAGAAGAGTGGGAAGGTGAACTTTGAGATGGTGACCTTAGGGACATATGAGTAAATACCACAGAAATTACAACCTTGTTGGGTGATTTAACACAAATGTCCAATAAATTATGCATTCCTGTCAATAACTTTGGTGAGAGATTTCTATTTATCTCTGATTAGATCCGGCCATAAATATCCAGTCTCGGACGCATTACGGTCTTATATATGGCTGTTTGTGGTTAAAATAGGTAATGAACACTTCCGGTGTCAGAATATCACCCTTGGAGAACACACCTAATGCATTGTCAATTCAGCACAATTCAATCATCTACAACTACTGCTATGAACCGCAGACAAATCAATGATGTGCTCCACAGGGATATAGACAATGAATTAAGATTTGCCCCAGGACCCTATGTGAATATCACTTTCTCTTATAGTTAAAAAATGTATTTCAAGGGATACGATGGCTTCAATGTTTTTTTTAGCTCAGATTTACTCAAGGGGCATACAACGCAGCGTAAGCATAGCATATACACTACCAGTCAAAAGTTTGGACACACCTACTCATTCAAAGGTTTGTCTTTATTTGTAGTATTTTATACATTGTACAATAATAGTGAATGAAACCATGACCATTAAATAACTCATATGGAATCATGTAGTAACCAAATAAAAATATATTTGATATTTGAGATTCTTCAAAGTAGCCACCCTTTGCGTTGATGACAGCTTTTCACATTCCTGGCATTCTCTCAACCAGATTCATGAGGTAGTCACCTGGAATGCATTTCAATTAACAGGTGTGCCTTTTTAAACGTTAACTTGTGGAATTCCTTTCCTACTTAATGCGTTTAAGCTAATCAGTTGTGTTGTGACAAGGTAGGGTGGTATACAAAAGATAGCCCTATTTGGTAAAAGACCAAGTCCATATTATGGCAAGAACAGCTCAAAAAAGCAAAGAGAAACGACAGTAAGACATGAAGTTCAGTCAATACGGAACATTTCTTTAAGTGCAGTCGCAAAAACCATCAAGCGCTATGATGAAACTAGCTCTCATGAGGACCGCCACAGGAAAGGAAGACCCAGAGTTACCTCTGCTGCAGAGGATAAGTTCATTAGAGTTACCAGCCTCAGAAATTGCAGCCCAAACAAATGCTTCACAGAGTTCAAGTAACAGACAAACCTCAACATCAACTGTTAAGAGGAGACTGTATGAATCAGGTGTTCATGGTCGAAATACTGCAAAGAAACCACTACAAAAGGATACCAATGAGAAGAAAAGACTTGCTTGGGCCAAGAAACACAAGCAATGGACATTAGACTGGTGGAAATCTGTCCTTTGGTCTGATGAGACCAAATTTGAGATTTTGGGTTCCAACCACCATGTCTTTTTGAGAAGCAGAGTAGGTGAACAGATGATCTCTGCATGTGTGGTTCCCACTGTGAAGCATGGAGGAGGAGGTGTGATGGTGCTTTCCTGGTGACACTGTCAGTTATTTATTTAGAATTCCATCTGGTGTGCACTTAGTGGGACTGTCATTTGTTTTTCAATAGGACAATAACCCAACACACCTTCAGGCTGTGTAGGTGCTATTTGACCAAGAAGGAGAATGATGGACTGCTGCATTAGATGACCTGGCCTCCATAATCCCCCAACCACAACCCAATTGAGATGGTTTGGGATGAGTTGGACCGCAGAGTGAAGAAAAAGCAGCCAACAAGTGCTCAGCATATGTGGGAACTCCTTCAAGACTGTTGGAAAAGCATTCCAGGTGAAGCTGGTCGAGAGAATGCCAAGAGTTTGCAAAGCTGTCATCAAGGTAAAGGGTGGTTACTGTGAAGAATCTCTAATATAAAATACATTTTGATTTGTCTAACACTTTTTTGGTTTCTACATGATTCCATATGTGTTGTTTCATAGTTGATGCACTCGTTATGATTCTTCAATGTGTAAAATAGTAAAAATAAAGAAAAATCCTATATATATATATATAAATATATATATATATAAATATATATATTTGTTCATGTATTCATTCGGGTTCACAGTTCGGACCAAACCGAGGGAAACCCAGTACGAATGTTTCGGTAATGCGTGTACCATTACACCGCTAGTCAGAACACACTGAGCCTCCGGCATGGGTCCAGATAATCCACATAATATCACAGACACACTGACACAAAAGCAAAGACGAATGCAGTACACAGACACACACAAACACTCATAGTGAAAAACAGTAGCTAGTCAGTCAATGTTGCGTTTGGCGAGTCGAGAGGGGCTCGTTAGGACAAAGACGGAGGTCTGTGTTACCTGCTGCTCTAGTGAAACAAACAAACATATCAGACAATATTAAACTCCACACACACACACACACACGGCAGTAAAAAAAAAACACCAGTCTTTGTCCAACAGCACGCACACCCTGCCTGACAACACAGCATGGACAGTCCAGGAGCTCTGGAAAGGTTTTCCCCCCCATTGATTTCCACTCCTGGGGAGGAATACAGAAGTACATTATTTTGACTTTGAATACTGAGAGAACCAGTCCAACCCCTCTCTACTAGCCCTCCTTCCCCTCAGAGCTGTGGGCTAAAAGAGGACGAGTGTGTAATGATTGATGTCACGCTTGTTGCTCAGCCCAGATCCACATAATTTCATAATACACCTCAAATGTCATTTTTTGGATTTCATATCTGATAAAATATTGATCGCTCTTGTCAGACCTTATATCATCCTGTCTGCTGCAGGGCTGGCCTGGCAGTATGACCGTGCAGTGCATGGTGGAGCATGGTAGTGAGTCTGCATTCAGACGGGACCTTCTACTTTACATGCACGTCGCATTTGTCCTGTCGGCACTGTCCTACAGACAGATGGCCAAGGTCAAATCACTCGCTCTTCTTCCTCCACCCCTTCTTTAACAAGGTAGTCTTCCTTCCACTCTCAAGAGTGATGGCAGAGGTTTGGTAAGAGTGGTAATTGGGATGTTCCCGAGTCACCTCCGTGACGAGAGGGCAATTCTTTTGCCAGCAGGAATGTATCCTCCATTCTAATGCCCAGGATTAAACAGTTGGATCCCACAATGCATTGTGCTTAAAAGGCAAATTGCTAACCGACCAAGGCGGAGGGGCTGTGTGAAGTAGTTATGTTGGAAATGTCATGGCGTGGGACTCATACAGTGAAAATGGACACGCATTCATTCAAAAAAAAAAAAAATTCAAAGCACATTTTGAGTGCATAAATACAGTGCAAAATTGCATTAAATACACTGTGCTGAGCAAATGCATATGAAATTGGTCAACGGAGAGACAACCTACTACATATTTTGCAAGTTGTGAGTTAAAAACTGATCACCATAAACGTTTTGCCAGAAGTTTAAAGAGAAATTGTCCTGCCCCTAAAGTGTGAAACACACCGTGAATCTGACTGCCGATGAGTAGTGCTGATGGAAGGGGCACGGGAAGACAAATCTTCATCCTTCAGATACTGCACTTTCTGGTGCCCCATATAAGCAGAGAGCCTCTGTATCCAACTTGAACTCCCAGGTAAATAAACATCAATTGAAGCAACTTCTTCCCATAAGATCAGATCCTGCTGCTTTGATATGAAAGTGTGGGTATGTAGCTATACTGAACTAAAATATAAATGCAACATAAAACAATTACAAAGATTTTACTGAGTTACAGTTCATAGTAAGAAAGAAATCAATTGAAATAAATTCATGAAGCCCTAATCTATGGATTTCACATGACTGGGCCGTGCTGCCACTTGGCAGCCAGGCCCACCCACGAGGTAGCCAGGCCTAGCCAGACAGAAATACTCCTCACCACCCACCCACCCCCCTTCCCTCAGATGATCCTGCAGTTGAAGAAGCCAGATGTGGAGGTCCTGGGCTGGCATGGTTACATGTGGGGAGGTGTGCGGTTGTGAGGTCGGTTGGATGTACTGCCAAGTTATCTAAAACGAAGTTGGAGGCAGCTTATGGTCTTTTACTGTCCCCAGCACAAGGTGCACTTGTGTAATGATCATGCTGTTTAATCAGCTTCTTGATATGCCACACCTGTCAGGTGGATGAATTATCTTGGCAAAGGAGAAAGACTCACTAACAGGGATGAAAAGAAATTTGTGCCAAAAAAATGAGAGAAATAAGTTTATTGTGCGTATGTAACATTTCTGGGATTTTTTATTTCAGCTCATGAAACATAGGAGCAACACTTTACATGTTGTGTTTATATTTTTGTTCAGTATACATTCCCCCCCAAAATGTGTTCCTTAGGATAGTCCTGAGGAGGACAGATACAGCCTACCTAGTGGGACCCACTCGCCCACGTATGATGGCCAGCTACCAGAACAACAGCGCCCATTGGAACCCCTCGCTCATGGAGGCGGGCGAGCCCAGCACCAGCCCAGCACAGCCTGCATTTTTACCCCAGTGCCCACAGATGAGGACCAGACTAGCACCATTCAGCACAACCACAACAACTCTGGGATTGGGGTGTAACGTATACGCTAAGAATCAGGAAGCAAGTACAGGGAGTGAATTTAATAAATAACGGAGCAAAACAAGAAACACCAGTAGCATACAGACATGAAACACAGAAACAGAGTCAATAATGCAATAACGCACTCCCCAAAGGGAGTGAAAGATATAGGGGAGGTAATCAGGAAAGTGATGGAGTTCAGGTGAGTCTCATGAGGCGCAGGTACTCATAACAATTGTGGCAGGTGTGCATAATAATGAGTAAACTGGCAACATCGAGCACCTCGAGAGGGGTAGCGGGAGTAGACATGACAGTACCCCCTCCCTGATGCGCAGCTCCAGCCACAGGACGCTGACCAGAGGAGCGGGCCGGTCGCTTCTGCTGAGGCGCGGGAACCTGTTGAGCCAGCTGAGGCGCAGGAACCATATGTGAATTGATTGCCCCCCATCTACCTTCAGAGTTTGTTCTGTTAGGTGACCTAAACTGGGATTTGCTTAACAGCGCAGCAGTCCTACAATCTAAACTAGATGCCCTCAATCTCACACAAATTATCAAGGAAACAACCAGTACAACCCTAAATCTGTAAACATGGGCACCCTCATAGATATTATCCTGACCAACTAGCCCTCAAAATACACCTCTGCTGTTTTCAATCAGGATCTCAGCGATCACTGCCTCATTGCCTGCATCCGCTATGGGTCCGCGGTCAAACGACCACCCCTCATCACTGTCAAACGCTCCCTAAAACACTTCCTGGAAGGATATTGACCTCATCCCGTCAGTCGAGGATGCCTGGTCATTCTTTAAAAGTAATTTCCCCACCATCTAAAATAAGCATGCCCCTTTCAAAAAATGTCAAACTGAGAACAGATATAGCCCTTGGTTCACTCCAGACCTGACTGCCGTTAACCAGCACAAAAATATCCTGTGGCGGACTGCAATAGCATCGAATAGTCCCCGTGATATGCAACTGTTCAGGGAAGTCAGGAACCAATACACACAGTCAGTCAGGAAAGCCAAGGCTAGCTTTTTAAAACAGAAATGTGTATCCTGTAGCTCTAACTCCAAAAGGTTTTGGGACACTGTAAAGTCCATGGAGAACAAGAGCACCTCCTCCCAGCTGCCCACTGCACTGAGGCTAGGCGACACGGTCACCACCGATAAATCAATAATAATCGAACATTTCAATAAGCATTTCTCTACAGCTGGCCATGCTTTCCTACTGGCTACCCCAACCAACAGCTCCGCACCCCTTGCAGCTACTTGCCCGAGCCTCCCCAGCTTCTCCTTCACCCAAATCCACCCAAATCCAAATGTTCTGAAAGAGCTGCAAAACCTGGACCCGTACAAATCAGCTGGGCTAGACAATCTGGACCCTCTCTTTCTAAAATGATCCGCCGCCATTGTTGCAACCCCTATTACCAGTCTGTTTAACCTCTCTTTCATTTCGTCCGAGATCCCTAAAGATTGGAAAGCTGCTGCGGTCATCCCCCTCTTCAAAGGGTAGGACAATCTAGACCCAAACTGTTACAGACCTATATCTATCCTGCCCTGCCTTTCTAAAGTCTTTGAAAGCCAAGTTAATAAACAGATCAAGGACCATTTTGAATCCCACCGTACCTTTTCCGCTGTGCAATCCAGTTTCCGAGATGGTCACAGGTGCACCTCAGCCACGCACAAGGTACTAAACAATATAACCGCCATCGATAAAAGACAGTACTGTGCAGCCGTCTTCATCGACCTGGCCAAGGCTTTTGACTCTGTCAATCACCGTATTCTTATTGGCAGACTCAATAGCCTTGGTTTCTCAAATGACTGCCTCGCCTGGTTCACCAACTACTTCGCAGATAAAGTTCAGTGTGTAAAATTGGAGGGCCTGTTGTCCGGACCTTTGGCAGTCCCTATGGGGTACCACAGGGTTCAATTCTCGGGCCGACTATTTTCTCTGTATATATCAACGATGTCGCTCTTGCTGCAGGTGATTCCCTGATCAACCTCTACGCAGACAACACCATTCTGTATACATCTGGCCCTTCTTTGGTTAGTGTTAACTAACCTCCAAACCAGCTTCAATGCCATACAACACTCCTTCCGTGGCTTCCAACTGCTCTTAAACGCTAGCAAAACCAAATGCATGATTTTCAACCGTTTGCTGACCCGCCTGCCCGACTAGCATCACTACTCTGGACGGTTCTGAACTAGAATACGTGGACAACTACAAATACCTAGGTGTCTGGCTAGACTATAAACTCTCCTTCCAGACTCATATCAAACATCTCCAATCCAAAGTCAAATCTAGAATCGGCTTTCTATTTTGAAACAAAGCCTCCTTCACTCACGCCGCCAAACTTACCCTAGTAAAACTGACTATCCTACCGATCCTCGACTTCTGCGATGTCATCTACGAAATATCTTCCAATACTCTACACAGCAAATTGGATGCAGTCTATCACAGTGCCATCCGTTTTGTTACCAAAGCGCCTTATACCACCCACCACTGCGACCTGTATGCTCTAGTCGGCTGGCCCTCACTACATATTCGTCGCCAGGCCCACTGGCTCCAGGTCATCTACAAGTTTCTGCTAGGTAAAGCCCCGCCTTATCTCAGCTCACTGGTCACCATAGCAGCACCCACCCATAGCACTCGCTCCAGCAGGTATATCTCACTGGTCATCCCCAAAGCCATCACCCCCTTTGGCCGCCTTTCCTTTCAGTTCTCTGCTGCCAGTGACTGGAACGAATTGCAGAAATCACTAAAGTTGGAGACTTAGATTTCCCTCACTAACTTTAAACATCAGCTATCTGAGCAGCTAACTGATTGCTGCAGCTGTACATAGTCCATCTGTAAATAGCCCACCCATTCTACCTACCTCATCCCCATATTGTTTTTATTTACTTTGTTGCTCTTTTGCACACCAATATCACTACTTACACACCATCATCTGCTCATCTATTACTCCAGTGTTAATCTGCTATATTGTAATCACTTTGCTACTATGGCCTATGTATTGCCATACCTCCTCATGCCATTTGCACACACTGTATATAGACTTTATTTGTTTCTATTGTGTTATTGACTGTACGCTTGTTAATTCCATGTAACTCTGTGTTGTTGTTTCTGTTGCACTGATTTGCTTCATCTTGGCCAGGTCGCAGTTGAAAATGAGAACTAGCTTACCTGTTTAAATAAAGGTGAAAAAAAAATGGAAAAAAAACCTGCAGAGCCGGCTGGGGAGCGGGAACCTGTCGAGCCGGCTGAGGCATGGGAGCCTGACGAGCCAACCAAGATTTATTTTTGCAAGTTCATAAAAAAATGTAAAACTGAAATATCACATTTACATACGTTTTCAGACCCTTTACTCAGTACTTTTTTGAAGCACCTTCGGCAGCAATTACAGCCTCAAGTCTTCTTGGGTGTGAAGCTACAAGCTTGGCACACCTGTTTTTGAGGAGCTTCTCCTATTCTTCTCAGCCGATCCTGTCAAGCTCAGTCAGTTTGGATGGAGAGTGTCGGCGGCACAGCTATTTTCAGGTCTCTCCAGAGATGTTAGATTAGGTTCAAGTCTGCGTTCTGGATAGGCCACTCAAGGACATTCAGAGACTTGTCCCGAAGCCACTCCTACATTGTCTTGGCTGTGTGCTCAGGATCGGTGTCCTGTTGGCAGGTGAAACTTTGCCCCAGTCTGAGGTCCTGAGTGCTTGGAGCAGGTTTTCATCAAGGATGTCTCTGTACTTTGCTCTGTTCATCTTTCCCTCTATGCCAACTAGTCTCCCAGTCCGTACCACTGAAAAACATCCCCACAGCATGATGCTACCGCCACCATCCTTCACCGTAGGGATGGTGCCAGGTTTCCTCCAGACGTGACGCTTGGCATTCAGGCCAAAGAGTTCTATCTTGTTTCTCATGGTCTGAGAATCCTTTAGGTGCCTTTTGACAAGTTCCAAGCGGGCTGTCATGTGCCTTTTACTGAGGAGTGGTATCCATCTGGCCTCTATACCGTAAAGGCCTGATTGGTGGAGTGCTGCAGAGATGGTTGTCCTTCTAGGAGGTTATCCCGTCTCCACAGAGGAACTGTTTGGCCGGGCTGCCAGCTCTAGCAAGAGTCTTGGTGGTTCCAAACTTCTTCCATTTAAGAATGATGGGGGCCACTGTGTTCTTGGGGACCTTCAATGCTGTAGAAATGTTTTGGTACCCTTCCCCAGATCTGTACCATGACACAATCCTGTCTCTGAGCTCTACGGACAATTAATTTGACCTTGTGGCTTGGTCTTCGCTCTGACATGCACGGTCAACTGTGAGAGCTTATATAGACAGGTATGTGTCTTTCCAAATCATGTCCAATCAATTGAAGTCACCATGGGTGGACTCCAAATCCAGTTGTAGAATCATCTCAAGGATGATCAATGAAAACAAATCATTAGTCATTTAGGTCAACATTGGATCATTCAGAGATCCTCACTGAACTTCTGGAGAGTGTTTGCTGCACTGAAAGTAAAGGGGCTGAATAATTTTGCACGCCCAATTTTTTAGTTTTTGATTTGTTAAAAAAGTTTGAAATATCCAATAAATGTCGTTCCACTTCATGATTGTGTCCCACTTGTTGTTGATTCTTCACAAAAAAATACAGTTTTATATCTTTATGTTTGAAGCCTGAAATGTGGCACATGGTCGCAAAGTTCAAGGGGGCCGAATACTTTCGCAAGGCACTGTAGGTACCTGTAATTGCTGTCCACCAGTGCCATCAACATAATAGAGTTGTGTAATTGTATAATATGGATCCAGACCGTGGTTACATGTTTTCCATCCAATGCTCCTAAACAAAGAGGAGAATCTCATTGCTGTTGGAATCCAAGGGCTACTTCCTACCACTCGTCTACTGCGTCTGGGCCCTGAAAAACAGAATAGAAAACACAATGCATTTTAGAGGGTGGAAAGCCAATATTTATCACGTCAACTCCAGAGATCATGTCAAACACAAATTAACTCATCAAACTGCTCACAGTACAACTGGTAGGCCCATTAGGTGATTTTAGATCAAAACAGAAATTGTAAACAAATGTTGTCTGGCCAACCTCAAAGCTATAACTATACTCAGAACTATACGAAGCCAAGTATCAAGATTCAACATTTTCATTTTTTATTTAACCTTTATTTAACTAGGCAAATATGTTATAATCAACCAACATTGTTTGACGATAGCCATCTAGCCAAGTGTTTTGTTCAAGTATATGCCATCTAATGGTATAGCTACAACATTAGCTAGCTTAAGCTAGCTATTTATCTTTTCTGTCTGAAAATGTTAGTTAACCAGCTTATGTTACGAGCTAGCTATTATTATAGCTCATGAAAACCAGTTTGCTGTGTCTTTCGAAAAAATTATTAGCTTACCCATTGCCAAGAAGCACAGCGTAATCATGAGACGTTCTCCCACCGAGATGCAATCCCTGTAGTTTTTATTCTGCCTCTGGATGAGTGGAGTGGCCGACTCTTTCAACATGTGAAACTGCTCAGGAAAGTGTCGGGCAAAATTCTTGAAATCAGATATTTCATGTGATTCCGGCTCACGGCAAAAATGTGGATATGCAAATTGATCCTATCGCTGCAGTATCCACGACTTAACCCATTTTCTGCGCTTTATACTAATCTTTCGTCTTCATCTCTGATTTTCCTCCTCAATCAGCCAAAGGCCTAAAACTGATAAAACAAGTGCCGACTGTAAATTGCTTTTAATTTCTTATTTTTATATCTTGTGTGTTTTTGTTCAACCTTGTTATTTTTAGTATTACATAATTATTTATTACTGCATTGTTGGGGTTAGAGCTAGCAAGAAAGGCATTTCAATGTACTTGTTGCGCATGTGACATTAAAACTAGAAACTCAAGTACTTTGCCGAGATCGGCTATATGTGAGCAAGTACAAACTTCAGCCACGGACTCTGTTCAGAGGTGCTAAATACTCACGGCTGGGGAACGGTAGACAATCCTATGTGTGTGTCTGATCCATGACTGATCAAGGCAGGAAGTACAATGAACTGACAGAGAAGAGGAAGTCCCCCACAGCTCTGAGAGGGCAGACAGGACAGAGACAGTGGTGTCGAATTCATTCACATCAAATGTTCAAGAGATGTTATCTTTTGGGGTCTCCCATGGAACAGTACCGGTAAATCACATCAGTGCTAATTGTCCATAAAGACAAAACAATCTGAGCCTTGTCAGTTAAGATATTTCTATTTCCATGTAAAAAAAAAAGGACCCAGAAGCACCAGCGTGAAGTTTATAGCAGCATATCAAATTGGGTGCCAAATGAAAGTTAATACTATATTTTGGAGAAATTGAGAAATGTTTCTATCTTTCTATCTTAAGATTTCCATCTTTAAAATTAGGCATACATAATGGATTTGATTTCTGGACAAACAGATGGAAAAATGGTCTTAGAAAACATCTACCAGAATATTTTTAAAAATGTATTACAAATACATAGAAACACAATAAGGTTGTTTCACAAGTTTGGACAGCACAACACAGTAAAGAAAAGTAGAGTTTAGTACAGTACAGTAGAGCACACTAGAGTAGAGTACAGTATAATGCACTGTATTGTACTCTACTGTACTGTATTGAACTATACTGTACTCTACTGTGATGTGCTGTACTCCACTGTGCTGTACTGTCTATACTTGTGAATTAGTTCAGAATTGATCCGGTCCTGCCCAACCTAATTTGGTCTTGTTTGGGGTGGAGCTCATTACAGTGATAGCCAATGTAATACCTGTATACAGTGGAGATCAAAATGATTGACACTCTTGATAAAGTTGAGCAATAATGACGGTTTAAAATAAATAATTAAAATACTGAGCTATATTGTATACTGTAACGGCAGATTTCCTCTTCGTTAGAAGAGGAGTAAGGATCGGACCAAGATGCAGCGTGGTAAGTGTTCATGACGATTTATTCAAAACGAACTGAACACTGAAATACAAAACAATAAACTGTGTGATGAAAACCGAAACAGTACCGTGTGGCGACAAACACTCACACGGAAACAAACACCCACAAACCAACAGTCAAACCCAGGCTACCTAAGTATGATTCTCAATCAGAGACAACTAACGACACCTGCCTCTGATTGAGAACCATACTAGGCTGAACACAAAAACCAACATAGAAAAACAAACAGACTGCCCACCCCAACTCACGTCCTGACCTGACCATACTAAATAAAGACAAAACAAAGGAAATAAAGGTTAGAACGTGACATATTCTCCCCAAAAATTGCAGAAATATTGTTCTACACTAATACAATCGCTCAAAATTGTAGATAAGACCCCTGCCAACTAATGTCAACACTTATATTTAGGGATTAAAAACAAATAAAAGTGAACTATTGTGAAATACATTGTATAAAAGCTGGAAGTAGAGGCCTAAGTGTTGATGTCCATTAGTTTACTCCAATTAGGAGAGGGGTGGTAGGGTTAGGGGAAAATAAAAAAGGAAAACATAGATATTTAAACCATATATAAATAATAAAAAATACTTACATTTAGTTTTGGAGAAATTATTTGCCTTCTGTAAGTTTAAGAAACATTGCCTTGTAATTCCTTTACCAAAAACCCATATACTGTATCTTTATGGTATTTTCTCATTTCTGTCCCTCATGAAGAGGGAGGATAATGAAAGTTTACAGAAGTAACAAGTAAAGGTAGACCTTCCAATTAGTTAGTGTTTTTACTAGGGCTGGCCCGTCCCAAAACAATCTTGCTTTACTAAGACTCGTCTGTACTTTCAACAGATCGATTAGTCTACATTTTTCAATGTGTATTTAATATATATATATAGACACATCCTATGTGTTTTAATCAAATCAACTATATGCTCTGAGTTTGTCTGTTGTTTTAAGCAAACTGTTTGACAAAAATAATTTCACACACAAATGACTAGAGGGAGTCCGACCGCAATTGATTTGATTGTGCCGGGCCTGGCTAAGACTTGCCTGTGTTAAGCGAGTGACTGTGTGACGAGCACTCATTCACTCTCTCCTCCCTGCTGCAGCGACCACCACAGCACATCAACAGTGTGTATCACACTGTCTGTGTAGCTGAAGCCAGAACATAATTACTGACTGAAGAGTAATGCTATTGAAATCCCTAATTTGTTTAGGAAAAACACTCCCTATTCAATCAACCTTGCTCTCTCTACGTGACACATGTATGCATTGCATGCACATGACCAATAGGGCCTGACCTATAGCATATCATAATCACATCAATAAGTTGGTTAAACAAACTCTGAACACCTGTAACGGTTCTCTTGTGGTGAAGGAGAGTCGGACCAAAATGCAGCGTGTAGATTTCGATCCATGTTTAATAAACAAACGTAAAATACGAATCAATTATAAACACTTCAAAACAAAGAACGTAATGAACGTTACGAAAACCGAAACAGCCTATACTTGTGTAAACTAACACAGAGACAGGAACAAGAACACTAAGGACAATCACCCACGAAACACTCAAAGAATATGGCTGCCTAAATATGGTTCCCAATCAGAGACAACGATAAACACCTGCCTCTGATTGAGAACCACTTCAGACAGCCATAGACTTAACTAGAACACCCCACTAAGCTACAATCCCAATACATACACACCACATACAAAAACCCATGCAACACCCTGGCCTGATCAAATAAATGAAGATAAACACAAAATACTTCGACCAGGGCGTGACAGAACCCCCCCCTAAGGTGCAGACTCCCGGACGCACCTCAAAACAATAGGGAGGGTCCGGGTGGGCGTCTGTCCATGGTGGCGGCTCCGGCGCGGGACGGGGACCCCACTCAATCAATGTCTTAGTCCCTTCTCATCGCGTCCCTGGATAGTCCACCCTCGCCGCCGACCATGGCCTAGTAGTCCTCACCCAGAACCCCACTGGACTGAGGAGCAGATCGGGACTGAGGGGAAGCTCGGGACTGAGGGGAAGCTCAGGAGTGAGAGGAAGCTCAGGAGTGAGAGGAAGCTCAGGAGTGAGAGGAAGCTCAGGAGTGAGAGGAAGCTCAGGCAGGTTGATGGATCTACCAGATCCTGGCTGGCTGGTGGTTTCGGCAGATCCTGGCTGACTGGCAGATCTTGGCTGACTGGCGGATCCTGGCTGACTGGCGGATCCTGGCTGACTGGCGGATCTGGCAGATCCTGGCTAACTGGCGGATCCTGGCCGACTGGCAGATCCTGGCCGACTGGCAGTTCTGGCAGATCCCGGCTGACTGGCAGATCTGGAAGAGTGTGGTTGACTGGCGGATCTGGAAGAGTCTGGTTGACTGGCGGATCTGGAAGAGTCTGGTTGACTGGCAGATCTGGAAGAGTCTGGCTGACTAGCAGATCTGGAAGAGTCTGGTTGACTGGCAGATCTGGAAGAGTCTGGCTGACTGGCAGATCTGGAAGAGTCTGGTTGACTGGCAGATCTGGAAGAGTCTGGCTGACTGGCAGATCTGGAAGAGTCTGGCTGACTGGCGGATCCTGGCAGACTGACGGATCTGGCTGCTCTATGCTGACTGGCGGATCTGGCTGCTCCACGCTGACTGGCGGCTCTGGCTGCTCCATATAGGCTGACAGCTCTGGCGGCTTCTTACAGACTGGCAGCTCTGGCGGCTCCGTGCAGACTGGCAGCTCCTTGCAGACTGTTCAGCTCCTTACAGACTGACAGCTCCGTGCAGACTGGCAGCTCCGTGCAGACTGGCAGCTCCTTGCAGACTGGCAGCTCATTGCAGACTGGCAGCTCCTTGCAGACTGGCAGCTCCTTGCAGACTGGCAGCTCTGGCTGCTCCATGCAGACTGACAGCTCTGGCTGCTCCATATAGGCTGGCAGCTCTGGCTGCTTCATGCAGACTGACAGCTCTGGCTGCTCCATGCAGGCTGGCAGCTCTGGCTGCTCCATGCAGGCTGGCAGCTCTGGCTGCGCTGTAGAGGAGGAAGGCTCTGGCAGCACTGAACAGGCGGGAGACTCCGGCTGCGCTGGAGATGAGGAAAGCTCTGACAGCGCTAGATAGGCGGGAGACTCCGGCAGCGCTGAAGAGGCGAGGCGCACTGTAGGCCTGATGCGTGGTGCTGGCACTGGTGGTACTGGACTGAGGACACGCACAGGAAGCCTGGTGCGGGGAGCTGCTACCGGAGGGCTGGGGTGTGGAGGTGGTCCTGGATAGACCGGACCGTGCCGGCGCACTGGAGCTCTTGAGCACCGAGCCTGCCCAACCTTACCTGGCTCGATGCCCACTCTAGCCCGGCCGATACGAGGAGCTGGGATATACCGCACCGGGCTATGCACCCGCACTGGGGACACCGTGCGCACCACTGCATAACACGGTGCCTGCCCGGTCTCTCTAGCCCCCAGGTAAGCACAGGGAGTTTGCGCAGGTCTCCTACCTGGCGTAGCCATACTCCCTGTGAGCCCCCCCTCAATAAATTTTTGGGGCTGACTCCCGGGCTTCCTTGCCAACTGTGTTCCCTCGTATCGCCGGCTCCTCTCTCTGGCTGCCTCTGCTCTCCTAAGTGCATCCACCTGTTCCCATGGAAGGCGATCCCGTCCCGCCAGGATCTCCTCCCATGTGTAGCAACCCTTGCCATCCAATATATCGTCCCATGTCCAATCCTCATTGCGCCGCTGTTGCTGCCTTTGTTGCTTCTCCTGCGGCTCCTGCCTGTTGACACGCTGCTTGGTCCTGTTGTGGTGGGTGATTCTGTAACGGTTCTCTTGTGGTGAAGGAGAGTCGGACCAAAATGCAGCGTGTAGATTTCGATCCATGTTTAATAAACAAACGTAAAACACGAATCAATTATAAACACTACAAAACAAAGAACGTAATGAACGTAACGAAAACCGAAACAGCCTATACTTGTGTAAACTAACACAGAGACAGGAACAAGGACACTAAGGACAATCACCCACGAAACACTCAAAGAATATGGCTGCCTAAATATGGTTCCCAATCAGAGACAACGATAAACACCTGCCTCCGATTGAGAACTACTTCAGACAGCCATAGACTTAACTAGAACACCCCACTAAGCTACAATCCCAATACATACACACCACATACAAAAACCCATGCCACACCCTGGCCTGACCAAATAAATGAAGATAAACACAAAATACTTCGACCAGGGCGTGACCACACCGTAACAGCAAAATAAATGCAGAGGACCTGACAAATAAACTTGAAACGGGGGAATGTTTACTGGTTGCTCAGGAGGTAAAGGGGAAATCAGACATGTGGAATAAATGTGACTAGTTGCGGAAAATACTGGAGATCAAGAAAAAGAAGTTAAGGAGCAAGAACTGCGTGCATATTATGTGAGCCAAACAAGTTATGTAAGATTACAATGTAATTTATTTGGACAGTTTGGAGAAATGTAAGCAACACTAAATACATAAGCTTACCTGAGAGTCTGATGTAACATTTCTGCAGTTTTTTTGTAAAGCCTTGATTACATCAAGGTCTAAAAACATTCACATTCATTCATGAATGCAATTTCCAAAATGGAATGGTTTAGGCCTATTTACTGTTTAAGCTAATAATTCAATGATCGCTTTGTTATTTTATTTTATAACTAAAATGCTAGTTTTTACTGATATACAGTACATTTTTGTTTATGAATGAGACTACTGTTCAAAAGTTTGGGGTCACTTATAAATGTCCTTGTTTATGAAAAAAAAGCAAATATTTTGTCCATTAAAATAACATCAAATTGATCAGAAATACAGTGTATGTAACGGCTTTCCTCTTCCTCTTTTGAGGAGGAGTAGCAAGGATCAGACCAATATGCAGCGTGGTAAGTGTTCATCTTGTTTTTAATAAGAACACTGAACAAAACAATAAACGACAACGTGACAAAACAAAACCGAAACAGTTCCGTGTGGAAACAAACACTGATACGGAAAATAAACACCCGGCTACCGGGTGCCTAAGTATGATTCTTAATCAGAGACAACTAACGACACCTGCCTCTGATTGAGAACCATACCATGCCAAACGCAAAAACACAACATAGAAAACGGAACATAGACAACCCACCCAACTCACGCCCAGACCATACTAAAACAAAGACATAACAAAGGAACTAAGGTCAGAACGTGTAGACATTGTTCATTTTATAAATGACCATTGTAGCTGTAATCGTGAATAATGACCAGTGATGAAGTTACAGAGGGTCAAAGATCATACCCCCAAGACATGCTATCCTCTCCCCATTACCAACAAGGCAACAGTAAACAAGTCTTCCCCCAATAACAATGCATTGCCCACCCTAGGTCCAATGGAGATATCCAGTGTGACTATCAAATTGCCGTTATCGTGTGTGACCACGGATGATCCATTACATTGCTCAGCCACTCAAATTGGCCACTCCAAAGGGACATCCACACCAAGGATGATAACTACAGCATAACGATAACGTTCAATTATACATACAACTCTAAACGTTGGCGAGCCTCCACACCAGCAGACGGTTTATCATTCTGCAGTAGGTTACACCTGTCAATCAACGCACACTACAGTACACCGTAGGCCTATTAATAAGGTGGTAACACAGACCATTCAGTGCGTCAGGATGTGTTCATTGTCATACTGACAACTGCAAATAATACTTCAATGTATATGTAATGAGAAAAAATATAAAACTCGTATTTAAATGTAGAAATGTAATATATATATATTAATATATAAAATACAATCAAGGATTGGAGGTTGACAACCCAACTTGGGATCGGGGGATGTTTTAGCGGGTGGAATAGTGGAGAACAATTGGAGGTTTACTTAGTAGCAATGCAAATATCATGGCACAGCTATATGGACACTCAATCATTAGGGTACTTTTTAATAGTAAATGTACAAATATATATTATGATAAATAGAATTTAAACTTTTATCTCATTATGGTAAAGGATGAAATAAGTATAGCCAGTTTTAATTGTCACGGCTTAGCAGATAATAAGAAATAACTATCAGTATTTACCTGGCTAAAAGAAAATAAATGTTACATCTGTTATTTACAGGAAACTCATTCAACACTTTTAGATGGTGTTGTGTGGAAAAATGACTGGGGGGCAGAATATACTTCTTCCATGGGCAAACAAATTGAAAAGGGGTGATGATTTTAATGAACAATAATTTTGATCCGAATGTGCAAATTGTCCAAACAGAGCCGCAAGGTAGATGGATCATTTTAAATATGTTATTGGACCATAAACAGATTTGGCTCATTAATATATACGGTCCAAATTATAATGAAAATATACAGTGCATTCAGAAAGTATTCAGACCCCTTCCCTTTCTCCAGAATTTGTTACGTTACAGCCGTATTCTTATTGTCATCATTAATTCACACACAATATCCCATAATGACAAAGTGAAAACAGGTTTTTAGATATTTTTGTAAATGTATTAATTATAAAAAACAGAAATATCTTATTTACATAAGTTTGGAACACCGAAGACTCTTCCTAGAGCTGGCCACCTGGCCAAAATGAGCAATCGGGAGAGAAGGGCCTTGGTCAGGGAGGTGACCAAGAAGCCGACCGAGTTCCTCTGTGGAGAACCTTCCAGAAGGACAACCATCTCTGCAGCACTCCACTAATCAGGCCTTTATGTAAAGTGGCCAAACGGAAGTCACTCCTCAGATGAAAGCACATGACAGCCTGCCAAAGGGCACCTGAAGACTCTCAGACCATGAGATAAAAGATTCTCTGGTCTGATGAAACCAAGCTTGAACTCTTTGGACTGAATGCCAAGCGTTATGTCAGCAGGAAACCTGGCACAATCCCTACGGTGAAGCATGGTGGTGGCAGAATTATGCTATGGGGATGTTGTTCAGCGGTTGGTACCTGGAGACTAGTCAGGATTGAGGCAAAGATGAATGGAGCAAAGTACAGAGAGATCATTGATGATAACCTGCTCCAGAGCACTCAGACTGGGGTGAAGGTTCACCTTCCAACAGGACAATGACCCTGAGCCAAAGCCTAGACTTGAACCCGATCTAACATCTTTGGAGAGACCTGAAAATAGCTGTGCAGCAACGCTCCCCACCCAACCTGACAGAGCTTGAGAGGATCTGCAGAGAAGAATGGAAGAAACTCTGCAAATACAGTTGCGCTAAGCTTGTTGCATCATGCCCAAGAAGACTCAAGGCTGTAATCTCTGTCAAAGGGTGCTTCAACAATGTTCTGTTATAATCTCCACCCGGCACAGCCAGAAGAGGACTGGCCACCCCACATATGCTCTCTCTAATTCTCTCTTTCATTCTCTCTCTCGGAGGACCTGAGCCCTAGGACCATGCCCCAGGACTACCTGACATGATGACTCCTTGCTGTCCCCAGTCCATCTGACCGTGCTGCTGCTCCAGTTTCAACTGTTCTGCCTTATTATTATTTGACCATGCTGGTCATTTATGAACATTTGAACATCTTGGCCATGTTCTGTTATAATTTCCACCCGGCACAGCCAGAAGAGGACTGGCCACCCCACATAGCCTGGTTCCTCTCTAGGTTTCTTCCTAGGTTTTGGTCTTTCTAGGGAGTTTTTCCTAGCCACTGTACTTCTACACCTGCATTGCTTGCTGTTTGGGGTTTTAGGCTGGGTTTCTGTACAGCACTTTGAGATATCAGCTGATGTACGAAGGGCTATATAAATAAATGTGATTTTATTTTGATTTGATTTAGTCTAGGAGGTAAACTGCAGTGAATGTCATTTCAAAACCTGCTAAAAAAAGCCCTGTGTTTTGAATGCATGTTTCATTCCGAAAAAAATATTCATAATGTAGCCTAGGCTTGATTAGGAAACCATTTTGGATCAATAATCAATCTTTTCTCCACAGTTTACAACACGGGTGTCAAGCTCATTCCACAGAGGGCTGCAGGTTTTTGGTTTATCCTTTTTATTTTGTACTCTTCTCCCCAATTTCAATCTTGTCATCGCTCACACCCGCCCGCTTAACCTGGAAGCCAGCTGTGTGGGAGGAAAGACTGTTCACCTGACAACCGAGGTCCGTCTGCAGGCACCCGGCCCGCCAGGAAAGCCTGATGAGCCAAGCAAAGCCCCCCCAGTCAAACTCTCCCCTAATCCAGACGACACTGGGCTAATTGTGTGCTGCCCTATGGGACTCCTGATCACTGCCAGTTTTGATACAGCCAGGGGCCTCGAACCCAGGTCTGTAGCAATGCAGTGCCTTAGACTGTTGTGCCACTCAGGAGGCCCCTGGTTTATCATTTCAATTAAGACCTAGACAACCAGGTGAGGGGGGTTCCTTACTATTAGTGACCTCAATCAAGTACAATGCGCAGACCCTCGGCACTCTAAAGCACATTAGCAGGCCAGTGTGTATTTTGTCAGGATGTATTGGCATTAACAGATAGGCCTACCACCGGAAAATAAGGCCTTCTCATGCGCTGTTTGTCTTGGATCATCATTATCCCAAGTCGTCCTATAATTAATGTATGCACCAATATGCTCACAAATGCCTGCATCCTGGCTTACTGTGCCTCACGCACCTAGAACCATCAAACGCTTCAATAGAACACGGTTTTGATTGGTTGTCAATTTTTTTTAAATCATTGGAGGGACGGGTAAAAAAATAATCAAAGAAAAACACGTGCTGGAGAAGACAGATTCTACCCAAAGTGTTATGTAATAGCTGAAACCCCCTTTCTTTTCTTCAGACATCTTTGAATCTTAATTCAGAGCAGTTATTTAATTTTTTGGGAAAATGTGGTTGCATATAGAGAGGGAGAGTTCACCATAATTCTGTTACCAAACTTTGCATCTGCACAGTTCCTACAATAAATGTGTTTTGTGAAATAGCCTGTGTAAATTGTTCGAAGTAGGTATTATGCATAGTTGTATAGTTTGTTAACCTTCTAAATCAGTGTTTTTTGTTTGGCATACATTTTAAAGTGAAAAATCTGAGTCTCAGCGTAATTCTGTTACTGACCCGATTCAGGAAACTAGGTGTATGTCACAAGTCAGGTCACAGTAACAGAATTACGCTGAGATGGCACCTGCGTGTCGTCAGACTCACCTGGACTCCATCACTTCCCTGATTACGTTCCCTAAATATGTCACTCCCTTTAGTCCCTTCCCCAGGCATCATTGTTTCTGTTTCATGTCTGTGTGCTGTTAGTGGTTCTTGTTTTGGATTATGTTTATTTTATTAAAACACTCACTCCCTGAACTAGCTGACATTAGATGGCTGGCTAGCTACAGTAGCTAGCATTCCCTGTATGAACTGTGTAGTGATATCTCAATGGCTAGCTACAGTAGCTAACATTCCCTGTATGAACTGTGTAGTGATATCTCAATGACGTTTCGCATCTATTGTATAATGCTAAAATATTTGTATCTGGAATTTGTCTTTCAGCATCAATCAGTAGAACACACCTGACTCTAATCCCCCAGTCATCAAAAAGAGAGCTGGCCCAAGCAAGTAAAGGCAGCAACACAGTCATCAAATACATGCACCATTTCTTGACCAACTACGGAGTTGGGAAAACACGAGTGGACCTGAATTGTGATGATTGCAGTGGCGAAAACAATACGTTTGTGCTCTGGTATTGTGCCTCGTGGACCATTTACAAGCTCCACCACAATCTGGGTCTTCACTTCCTGATCACAGGTCACACCACTGCTGCTTCGGCCTCATCAAGCAGTGCTTCAGAAAGACCAGAGAGAACACTTTGTCTGAGATTGCTGGTGTTGTGAAGGATAGCACTGTGATGGGTCAACATCCTACAGCTGGTTGGACTGGAAGATGGTACGGTGCTGGTGGAAAGCTATGGCTGACAACAACACCTGACTCCGTACTTCAGGCCGCTGCCACAGATCATAAAGTACCAGCACTTCAGGTAAAATCATTTTCATTGTATGAGGTTATTCTTATCTAAACTTGGGAGGTGAATTGATCTTGTGGAGAGTTGTAATGTCTTCAGATTTTTTTTGTTATTCCCTATTTTATGCTCTGGAGCCTGGTGTTGTTGCCAAGGAGCGTTCGGACTGCCGGGACCAGGTTTCAGCTGCTGCGCATCCTTCCTCCCATAGACGGGCTGCCTGTAAAAGCACCAACTGGACACAGCTAGACAAACTATTTTTGACAAGATCAGGGAGTTTTGCAACGAAGAGGTTATGGACATCACATGGCCTGCACCAAAGTCAAGGGCAGGACAGAAACAGGCTCTCTGAATATAGATTCCCTTGTTCATGCATGGTTTGGACAGACCAGTCATCAGCACTATCTGCAGTGCCTCTGTTCAAATGACTCTCTCCTAACACTTACCATACATTGCTGTTCCATTTTGTTATTCTGCTGCTCAGCCACTTTACACCTGATTGTATGCATATAACCACCTTGTCTATCACTGCTATCGTTATTGGTATTGTTCTTGTACACACTGTATGTTGTTTATATTGACACTATCTATTTCTGATATTGCTACTATGCAAGTAACCATTTGGCTGTACTGTTTACACCTTCTGTAGAAGGTAGAGACCATCCACTTATAAAAAATAATAAAAATTAAAAATATATATAAAAAAAAATATATATATATCAAATCAAATCAAATGTATTTATATAGCCCTTCGTACATCAGCTGATATCTCAAAGTGCTGTACAGAAGAGGACACCCCCGGACAGGGCCAAACAGGAAGGATATAACCCCACCCACTTTGCCAAAGCACAGCCCCCACACCACTAGAGGGATATCTTCAACCACCAACTTACCATCCTGAGACAGGGCCGAGTATAGCCCACAAAGATCTCCGCCATGGCACAACCCAAAGGGGGGGGGGGGCGCCAACCCAGACAGGATGACCACATATTGATGTATGATTTTTTTTTGACATACCACAACAATATCAAGTGTCCACCACATAAACATATGCATGCGCCATATATTTATGTACTGTACATGTGTGCCTCACTCAGGTTTCAACTCAGGTTGTATGGCCTTAGCTAATGTATGGAATACGATGTGATGAGTGCATGTGTAACAGTATACATAAAGTATGTTAATGTACTGGTGTGAAGGCATTTGGGCAGTGGTGTAAAGTACTTAATTAAAAATACTTTAAAGTACTACTTAAGTAGTTTTTTGTGGTATCTGTACATTACTATTTTATATTTTGGGCTACTTTTACTTCACTACATTCATAAAGAAAATTATGTACTTTTTACTCAATACATTTTCCTTGACACCCAAAAGTACTTGTAACATTTTGACAGACATTTTCCAACTCACACACGTATCAAGAAGTCATCCCTACTGCCTCTGTTCTGGTTGACTCACTAAACCCAAATGCTTAGTTCGTAAATTGTTGGAGTGTGCCCTATGTTATCGTCAAAACATAAAAAATAAAATGTGCCGTCTGGTTTAATATAAGGAATTTGATTATTTATACTTTTACTCTATGATAATTTAGTACTTTTTCCACATGACCCATCAATTTAGACAAGTGTGTCTGGGTAAGTGTCTAATATTTATTTAAAAAATTATCTGGACACTATGTTTACATGGAATTGTTCCTTAATGTAGGCTACTACCACTTTTAGTCTTAATCTTTACTACACTACTCACTGTTTAGCACCTGACCTCACATGTGAATCCTTTAAAGAGAAGGGTGGGGCTGGCTTGAGAGGGTGTGGACAAAGCTGAATGGGTGTGGACAAAGCTGAATAGGTGTGGACAATGCTGAATGGGTGTGGACAAAGGAGAGCACTCCTTTAGGTGCCACAACTTTCAAGGCCCTTTTCTCAAAAGTGAGTTCAAAAGTTGATCAACTTTCAAAGCAGAATTACTTTCCCATTGTTCCTCAATTGCAGTGTTTGATATACCATTTTCATAGCTCTGAGTCTCTACTTTTATCCAATGTCAAAAAAACCCATTTCAAATTTTGCTACACAAGACCGATTTGAGCTGGTCAGTCACTACTGTGGAATTGCCTATATCTAAGCTCAGTGAGGAAAATACTGCAACACTAATACAACGCCAAGGGGAGCCTAAAACTGAGTAAGCAACCGTTCATAAGAACTTTTATTGTTGTTTTAGACATCAATATCCTATTGGGGCTCTGTCAGTTTAGATTCCAACTGATATAAAGCGATGTAGGGAGGAAAATCTAAACAGTCACAAGGTTAACTGAGTCAACTGGAGCTGTGTGAGAGACTATTTGATCAAATAATCTAAACCTGAAAACACAGATGTGACTTTCAAAAGCAGCTCATTCAAAAAGTATTTTTTGCCAACCTCCAAATGGCTTGACTCTAAACAACCAAACAAAGGTTGCTCACCTTGCTTTGAACAGAAAACTAGTATGCACTCTGTACTCATGTGGTTAAGAGCACTGTGTACTGTCACATCTCTCCTCTGTGTTCCCCATCCTCCCTGTATGGGCAGAGCCCCCATCTGAGGTACAGGCAGCCTCTGTTTGTGCAAACTCGAGCGTGTCCTGCGCTGTGTAGGCAGAGGAAAGCAGCCCCAACATGACTCTCTCAGGCCTCTGCACAACGTCCAGGAAATGAGAGGCAAAACATAATTGTACATTACGTAAACAGTGCATAACCAAATTCTAGTGTCCTTCCAACTTTATATTTCCATGATCAATTATGATCTCCTAGGATGAGGTGCTTTCAGGGGAACAGACATATTGAATATTGTCTCACTGGGCTTGAGCAAATGGTCTATGTCATAGCTCTCTGTGTTTCTCTGATTAGCACTAACCGCGAGAGGAGCATGCACATTATGTACACGCATGCATACGCACACACACACACACACGCACACACACAAACATAGGCTGACATGACAATTTTAAATGTTATGTTTTCCTGAAATGGCTTAAATGTTGTAATTTCTCTTTCTTGTTTGAACAAGGGGTTAGATCCGTTTCTCATTGGATTTGTGTGTTGTTCTGATTGGTTGGTTGAACTTGGTGAACAACCCTGGCTTTCATTTTGCTCTCTGACCACAGACAGTTGGGGTATTTCTCTGAGGTCCAATTCAAAAAGCACCATTATAGAATGGAGCCAGCCGTACACGAGAGACATTTGACTGTATTATTATAAACGTGCAGAAACCAAAATAACTTAAATTGATGCGCTCCAATCATGGGGACCAAGTAGGGTAAAGATCAGAAGGTGAACTATTGCAAACATTCAGATAGGCACGGCTCCATGGTTTCCAGCCACTTCTCTTCAAACATCGCAAATCCTCTGTTATCCTATAACATCGAGTTACTATGCACAGCTAACCAAAATAACATATTTCATATCGACTAACATTGACTTTGGAAGCAAAACAGACATTTCTCTGGAGTTCTTGTGGGTATTAGCAGAGCTTCAAATAGGCCCTGGCTGACAGCTGAGCACATCTGCACATGTCGCCGCCCCACAGGACTAGGGAGGTAGTACACTCTGTAACCATAAAACGGTTTCCTCAAAAGAAGCTGGCTTTATTATTGCAAATCAGTATCCTTGCGAAACCTACTTGATTTTCCTATCATTGTAAGGCTTACACTGAGGGGCATGGAACAATTCAAATAGTCAATTCCATTTACTAAGACCAAATCACAAAGTGTCGATGGTTGAGCAACGTGTGATGTGGTTTGGAATTGTTTGAAATTTGAGAGGGGGACATACACAGAGCCGACTGCACACTGAGTAAGTGGTGCTGCATGTGTGCTGAGGCCCCGGCAGTGCTGAGCCTGGGAGGGAGTTAATTTGTTTCCTACTCTGATCACACCCTGCAACAGAAGCAGCACACTGCAGGCTTTTAATCGCGGTGTTTTACAACGTCTCAAACCAATGTCGGGAAAACAAAACATGCTTCCAAAGATTGGACTGCCTGCACCTTAGCAGACTTATGACAGTGTAAATAACCTTGGTATTTGCTCAATGGTGAAGCGAGGAGGTGGGGATCTCATACCAGAGAGTATCATTGTATTTCCCTTGCTTAATATTTTCATACGATCCACACTTGCATTACGTTTGGCCACATTCTTTGAGCTTCGAGGGCACTGTGTGATTTGCAAGATTTTCGTTCCCCCAATGGTCACAAACTCATTATCATCTCATAAAGCAAAACTGATCAGGGTGTCCTTTGAAACCACAACATAAATTATAACACAGCTTTTGACACCCAATGATAACAAGTGGGCTAACAAGTATTTTCCAGAGAAAGCTAGCGGCTTGACATGATTCAGTACTGGGCACTGAGAAGTGTGGCTTCTTGGCGAGCCGAACAATTACACTATAGACCAACAACAACAACAAACCGCTTCAAGCTGCATAACAATAACACACAGTCTAGATACATCTCTCACAACAAACCATCATAGCCACAGGTAGTAGAGATCCCTCCAGTTGTGGTCTTGCTACTATGGGTCAATGTCAAGTGTGATAAAGGTATAAGGCCTAAGGCTTTGGAAGGGTTATCATACAGGTTAATAGATAAGCCTGACTTCTGAGTCCCTGGATTTTATGGACCCTAAAGTAGCATTTTGGGACATGATAGCTTTTGCAGAAAAAAAGGGATGAATTCCAAGAACCATTTCCCATGGGCTTGGGAGATTATTACTGGAAAGGGCACTAGTTTAAAGATGAACTTGTCACTTTTCAAACCTTCACTAAGGGCACTGGATAAAAGCATTGGGAGATGGCGAGGGAGAGTGAAACAGACCATAGTAGCTCCAGTCACAATCTCCTGCGACTGTATATAGCAGGGGTCATTAGCCAGACTTTTCTTTAAGCGGATGGTCAGGGGGCCGGAACATAATTATAAATCATTTGTACTCTGCAAATTGACGCAAGAAAGGGAAGGGAAAGGGGATAGCTAATCAGTTGCACAACTGAATGCATTCAACCAAAATGCGTCTTCAATATTTAACCCAACCCCTCTGAATCAGAGGAGGGGGGGGGTCCTTAATAGACATCCACGTCATCAGCGCCCGGGGTGCAGTTGTTAAGAAGCCCAGACAGATATAGTATTTGACAAAAACAAGGTTTCAGTGGTTCACTGAAGGTACAAACTCTGCCTTCCCGGGCGGGCCCGGAGAGAAAATCAAGTGCACTATAGGCCTTCCGCTGGCCAATCGGATGGCTCCGATGACCTTGTCTGCAATAACGTAGCAGGCATCAAAGAAAGCTACAGCAAAGTTGACACTGTGAGATTTCACAACGTCTAAAACTATGACTAGAGAGAGACTGTCAACAAATACAGCACAGAGCTGCTGTTTATATGTTTAAGTTCTTACTCAGCACTGTCAACACTTTTTATGTAATACTTTTATAAGACCAACGTCATTACCATCACAATTAACTTAAACGGGAGGCAACAGTCATATAATATAATCGCCGTGAAGCTGGAATATGTAACTTTTTGGCAACCCGACCAAATTCACATAGAAATCTGAGTTATAGCTGTTATTCTCATTGAAAGAAAGTCTAAGAAGGGGTAGATCTGAAAATGCTGTATTTTTGGCTATAGAAAATATATTTCACAGTGGTTTATGGTGCAATGTACCATAGGATACCCATATGGGGCTAGTTAGAGACCGTTGGGAATTTACACAATGTACATGGGGCAATATGTTAAAATGTCAATAGCTCCAAATTTCAATAACTTTAATTTAATGAGAAAACTAAAAGATGTGCAACGTGACAATATTGTGCCATTTACATTGTGTCATTTATTGACGGTCCCCCTAGCTAGACCCAAAGATAGACTATCCAACATCAAACCAACTTCGCCACGGTCACACACCAGCCTGCTAAAGCTAATTAGTGAAATAATTTGGCTAACTCTTCCCACCTACAAACACACACGAGACACCCACATCAAACCACACCCCAAAACCAACCATTTCTTCATTACCCAAATCTAACGAGGCCAAATCCGGAAGTGTAGTCGCCCTTTAAAGGCCTGCACGAAGCGTACTGAACTGCAGCCTTTTGCAGACCGAGAGGCATTCACTCTCTGCTCCATCCTCGCTAACAGAGGCGTCTGTGTGAAAATGCACAGAGAATATAGAGGGGCTTGGCGTGCATGTCTATTAAATATTCATGATAAACCACTTAGAACAGGGCGTAGAGGACGGAAACACCACCTGAGGAACGAGAGAGCTAGGAACACAAGGAAATAGATTTATAGATAGCACAACAAAAACAGTCCACGAGGACAAAAATGCCATCTTTCACAAGCAAGGGCACTGCTAAACTTCAATGTACTGATAGAGGAATGACCAATTTTTTTCAGTTCCAGGAGTGGTTGTTGAGTCATAATGTCTGTGTTGAAATGGACCTACAAACAGTACTGTTAGGAGACCTGAAAAAACATGCTCAATTAATGGGAAATATGATTGTACTCTTACATAAATTATATATATTTTTTAGGGCAATCGTTGTTGAGATGGTACAAATAGAGAGGTTCAAGACCCTTGTAAGACATCACAGTAAAATAGAAGGATGTATAGCAAAAGAAAATAGCAAAATGGTAATATACTGGGAAAGATGGGTTAGTCTGTGGACATCTGAGAGGTAGAATTAAGATAGGAGGATTTGGTTGATTTGACGAGTCCAGTACAAATAGGAGGAGGCTCTACAGTGCCTTCAGAAAGTATTCATATACCCAGCAAGTATTCATATAACATTTTGTTATGTTACAGCCTGATTTAAAATGGATTACATATAGATTTTTTGTCACTGGCCTACACACAATACCCCAAGTATGTATTTCTTTGGATGGTGTATACCATGTGTATCTCAAACATATAACTAATAAAAAACAAATAAAAGTGTTTATTATTGTATTAGTGAAGTTTCCAGTTGGTTGGAGTTGGACAGACATGCAGTCCTTGGATTTCCTAAACTGGGCACCCAATGAACCCAACAAAGCCTTCAACCCTGGGTACGTGGGAGGAGAGAACTGTGTGGATATGTTCCATGACAGACACTGGAATGACAACAACTGTGTGCAGACGAGAGAATATGCCTGTCGCCACCACCAATGTGAGCACTAAGTGATTTGCCATAGTCCCAAAATGTTGTGAATTATTAAAATGAGTGAATTATTCCATAGAATCCTATAGGATTTTGTGTCACCTCTATAAGAATCCTATTAGACAACTTTTTTCCTATTGGAAATCAAAAGGAATCCAATTGGATCTTAAAGGTTTTTGTCACCCCGATTAGAATCCTATTGTAACTGTTTTTCTTATTTGAACCCATTAAATTATAGTTTGATGTTATTTGTTCCAGTACAATACGACAACATTAATTATAAACCTTTTCGGAAACAACATATATTCTATATTCATTTTGGTTTTATTCACCACCACAATATGGAAGTGATTCAAGGCTGCAAGTTCATTTACAGTATGAAAACCAGTACAGTACATTGTTTTCAACAAAACACTTACTTTAGTTATTTGATTTGATTCTTATTCATGCAACGTGTTGTCTTTAAATGAGACATTACAATGTGACATACAAGAACACTAGATTTGGTGCACAGTAAGACAAAGATATGAGCATTTTTCTTTTTTCATTTAAATTATAATAGTCAGCTATGCATACAAAAATAAACCATGTGTGCACAATAACTTTAATGTGTGATGCAGATGCAACAGGTAGTTGTTTAAGAGTTAAGAGGTTCATCCTATAGGATGAAAAACATTGACATTCTACAGTGTATGACTCCCATACAAGGATAAAATTAGAATCCAATACAAAAACCGGCCCCGCCTTAAATGATGTTCAGCTTATACAGTAAAGGCTTCATAAAGCGGAATTATGTGGAATTATGTTTTTTTTTAAAGAAATGTTTACAAATTAATGAAATATGAAAAGCTAAAATGTCTTGATGTCTTGTCAATAAGTATTCAACCCCTTTGTTATGGCAAGCCTAAATAAGTTCAGGAGTAAACATTTGCTTAACAAGTCTCATTATAAGTTGCATGGACTCACTCTGTGTGCAATAATAGTGTTTAATATGATTTTTGAAGGACTACCTCATCTCTGCACCCCCACACATACGATTATCTGTAAGATCCCTCAGTCGAGCAGTGAAAATCAAACACAGATTCAACCACAAAGATGGAGGTTTTCCTATGGTTCATAAAGAAGGGCACTTATTGGTATATATCCCTTTGAGCATGGTGAAGTTATTAATTACACATTGAATGTTGTATCAATACAAAAATGGCAAAGACACAGGCGTCCTTCCTAACTCAGCTGCCAGAGAGTAAGGATACCTCTCAGTTATTTCACCATGAGGCCAATAGTGACTTTAAAACAGTTACAGAGTTTAATGGCTGTGATAGGAAAACACTGAGGATGGATCAACAACATTGTAGCTACTCCACAATACTAACTAACCTAAATGACAGAGAAAAAAAGAATGAACCCTCAACAGAATAAAAATATTCCAAAACATGCATCTTGTTTGCAATAAGGCACTAAAGTTAAGCTGCAATAAATGTGGCAAAGAAATTAACTTCATGCCCTGAATACAAAGCGTTTCATTTGGGGCAGATCCCACACAACACATTACTGAGTACCCCTCTTCATAATTTCAAGCATGGTGTTGGCTACATAATGTTATGGGTATGCTTGTCATTGGCAAGGACTAGGGAGTTTTTTAGGACCAAAAAAAAACGGAATGAAACTAAGCACAGGCCAAATCCTAGAATAAAACCTTGTTCAGTCTGATTTCCACCAGACACTGATCCTCCGATCCTTCACGCTACTCCTCCTCAGAAGAGGAGGACGAGAACCCTTAAAGAAACACCCAACACCAAAGGACCAAGCAGCGTGGTAACGGGCAGCAGCAGCAGCGATCGCAAGACTCCTGGACATGGGAGGAGATTCTGGACGGCAAGGGACCATGGGCACAGCCGGGAGAATATCGCCGCCCCAAGGCTGAGCTAGAGGCAGCGAAAGTCGAGAGGCGGCGGTATGAGGAGGCAGCACGGCAGCGCGGCTGGAAGCCCGAGAGGCAGCCCCAAAAATGTATTGGGGGAAGGCACACGGGGAGTGTGGCGAAGTCAGGTAGGAGACCTGCTCCAACTTCCCGTGCTTACCGGAGAGGGACCGGGCAGGCACCTTGTTATGTGTTCTGACCTTAGTTCTGTTGTTATATCTTTGTTTTAGTATGGTCAGGGCGTGAGTTGGGCGGGCAGTCTATGTTTGTTTTTCTATGTTGGTTTTTGAGTTCGGCCTAGTATGGTTCTCAATCAGAGGCAGCTGTCAATTGTTGTCCCTGATTGAGAATCATACTTAGGTAGCCTGGGTTTCACTTTTGGGTTGTGGGTGTTTGCTTTCCGTGTGAGTGTTTGGTCCACACAGTACTGTTTTCGGTTTTGTATATTCACGTCATCGTTCGTTGTTTTGTTCGAGTGTTCTATTGTCTTTATTAAAAAACATTATGGACACTTACCACGCTGCGCATTGGTCCTCCGATCCTTCTCTCTACTCCTCCTCAGAAGAGAAGGACGAGAACCCTTACATCCTGAGTGGCCTAGTTACAGTTCTGACTTAAATCGTCATGAAAAACTATGGCAAGACTTGAAAATGATTGTTTAGCAATGATCAAAAACCAACTACACAGAGCTTGAAACATTTAAAAAGTAATGTGCAAATATTTTACTGTCCACTTAGGAAGCAACACTGAGTGACAATAAATTTCACATGCTGTTGTGCAAATGGAATAGACAACAGGTGGAAATTATAGGCAATTACCAAGACACCCCCAATAAAGGAGTGGTTCTGCAGGTGGTAACCACAGAACACTTCTCAGTTCCTATGCTTCCTGGCCGATGTTTTGGTCACTTTTGAATGCTGGCGGTGCTTTCACTCTAGTGGTAGCATGAGACGGAGTCTACAACACACACAAGTGGCTCAGGTAGTGCAGCTCATCCAGGATGGCACATCAATGCGAGCTGTGGCAAGAAGGTTTGCTGTGTCTGTCAGCGTAGTGTCCAGAGCATGGAGGCGCTACCAGGAGACAGGCCAGTACATCAGGATACGTGGAGGAGGCCGTAGGAGGGCAACAACGCAGCAGCAGGACCGCTACCTCCGCCTTTGTGCAAGGAGGAGCAGGAGGAGCACTGCCAGAGCCCTGCAAAATGACCTCCAGCAGGCCACAAATGTGCATCTGTCTGCTCAAATGGTCAGAAACAGACTCCATGAGGGTGGTATGAGGGCCCGACGTCCACAGGTGGGAGTTGTGCTTACAGCTCAACACCGTGCAGGACGTTTGGCATTTACCAGAGAACACCAAGATTGGCAAATTCGCCACTGGCGCCCTGTGCTCTTCACAGATGAAAGCAGGTTCACACTGAGCACGTGATAGACGTGACAGAGTCTGGAGACGCCATGAAGAACATTCTGCTGCCTGCAACATCCTCCAGCATGACCGATTTGGCGGTGGGTCAGTCATGGTGTGGGGTGGCATATCTTTGGGGGGCCGCACAGCCCTCCATGTGCTCGCCAGAGGTAGCCTGACTGCCATTAGGTACCGAGATGAGATCCTCAGACCCCTTGTGAGACCATATGCTGGTGCGGTTGGCCCTGGGTTCCTCCTAATGCAAGACAATGCTAGACCTCATGTGGGTGGAGTGTGTCAGCAGTTCCTGCAATAGGAAGGCATTGATGCTATGGACTGGCCCGCCCGTTCCCCAGACCTGAATCCAATTGAGCACATTTGGGACATCATGTCTCGCTCCATCCACCAACGGCACGTTGCACCACAGACTGTCCAGGAGTTGGTGGATGCTTTAGTCCAGGTCTGGGAGGAGATCCCTCAGGAGACCATCCGCCACCTCAGGAGCATGCCCAGGCATTGTAGGGAGGTCAAACAGGCATGTGGAGGCCACACACACTACTGAGCCTCATTTTGACTTGTTTTAAGGACATTACATCAAAGTTGGATCAGCCTGTAGTGTGGTTTTCCTCTTTAATTTTGAGTGTGACTCCAAATCCAGACCTCAATGGGTTGATAAATTTGATTTCCATTGATATTCTTTGCGTGATTTTTGTGTACATTCAACTATGTAAATAAAAAAGTATTTAATAAGAATATTTCATTCATTCAGATCTAGGATGTGTTATTTTAGTGTTCCCTTTGTTTTTTTGAGCAGTGTATATACGTATATATATATATATATACATACAGAGAGATATTTGTGTATGGTTTCAACCAGGTCCTCCAACCAGGGAAGTGGGTGGTAGGGGCAAATCATAAAAACATTCAAAGGGGGGGATCAGAAATTATGCAAGTAATGTTAGGCTAATCTGTCTGCTAGTTTCATAGCTGATCTGTCATTCATACGGACCTCACATTGCTAGTCTAACAAAGATAAACAATCAAATGTCATGATGAGTGGGGAAATAAATTTGCTAAAATATTATTGTGAAATTATTAATTTAATCAATTCTAGAATAAGGCTGTAATGTAACAAAATGTGGAAAAGGGAAGGGGTCTGAATACTTTCCAAATGCACCAAATGCACTATCTAGCTAAACCAGGTGCAATCGTATGTTGTACATGGATCCTGACAAATAAATAAAAGACCGTAGGCCTACGCCAGGCAACTCCAGATATGTCCCTACCCAAATCCAATGCACTCATTTTCCTTTCCACAAGCATCCATTTGGAGAGAATAGAGAGTCTTTGGTGGTTTTGAGGAGCTATTGGTGGTTCTTTCATAGAGGATGTCCAAATCCAAAAGAAAATTATCATTGGTATCTGAAAAAAAGCCATGCATGCTTATGCTACATTACCTACAGTTAGTACATGCATGCATATACTACAATTTTCTTTTTTGCGGATTCTGACAAGGTAAAAAATCTGACAGAACACCGCAAATCTCCGAGAAGGAGACGGACGATGAAGTCCAAACTTCTCTTTGCTGTCAGCTTTGCAAGTGCAGAGCACACGCATTGTCACATACAATATCTAAAAGTAGATAAAATCTTGTTAGGTTTGCATTTCAACTGTGACTGAGCAACAACAGCCGCCTGCAAAGACAATGTTTGTGTTTCCCTGTCATGTTCTCCCTATTGCTCCTTCCATCTCACCAACCCAAACATCTCTTTTCACAACACTTCCTGCCTCCCTGTGCATTTCTTCTGTGTCACTCTTTCCAAGTCTCTATCCCTGTCACTCCCTCTATACCTCTAAATGTTTCTCTCTCATTTTCTCCCTCCCTCCCTCCCTCCCTCCCTCCCTCCCTCCCCCCTCCCTCCCTCCCTCCCTCCCTCCGTCCATATGCGCCCAGCTTCTCTCTCTGACTTTCTCTCTTCCTCTCTCTGTCTCTCTTCTCTCTTAGGCCAGTTCTATGTTCCCTAGCCAGTGCATTGCCTGAGACAGGTGTCAGCTACAATCTCTGCTACTGTTCTCCAGAGACACAGTGCCTCTCTCTCTTTCTCATACTTGCCGCTGAAACGATTACACCAGATAGGTCAAGGTCAACAGAGCTGTCAGACTCCACTCCAACTCCGGAGCAACTTCTTTCACGTGTCGGAGAGGGAAACATGCAGAGGTGTTAATAGAGGGCTTCTGCTGCTCTCGAGGTGCTAAGAATTCTGGACATTTCACAAACAATCCATTTTCTTTTCAATTTGTTATGTTTGAAGATGTTTTATACTGCATTGGGAATTTGTAATAAATAGGTCAAAGTATAAGACATAGGGATGGTGCTGCCACTTAATTTCAACCACTAAACATGATTTGTGAATAGAATGCACCTACTTGAGGAAAACTCACTGTACATGCCATAATAAAGAAGGTCACTAATACAGAACTTGTTGTCTGGAGAGGTGAAGTGAATGAAAGGAACAATGAAGGAGGCCAAGGGGATGGATGCATTAGGAGAGATCTACTAGTGAGGGAATTCACTCCGTGTAAGTCACATGATGTGCATAGCCTATTTTCCTCTCATATCTGTTTATTTTCACAGCACGTCTAAACAAAAGGGAGACATGGGAGGCCACTTCGGCCCGACAAAAGGTCACATTCCCTAATGCAGGAAAGCTGCTTCCTGGCCAACCAAGAGGCCTGCTGGAGGCTTGTTGACCAAGGGGAAAGACAGTGAGCATTATATGTGTCACTTTAAATGTAACGTTACAAAGGATTTGTAATTTGTCTTCTTAAAAAGAGTAGACTATTTGAATTGCAAACTGTTGTTGCAATGAAGGATACTCCTCATTCCTGCCAAGAGGCATTGATTGGACAAAGAGACAATGTTTATGCTATTTCAGGGGATAATTAATTTAGTCTGGCTCATTTACCATTTATGAGCTTTACAATATAAACACTGACTTTTTAAACATGACCGTGACCCAAGATTGTCAGTGAAGAACACTTCCTCCAATCAAAACTTGGTAATGCCTCCAGGCACAACTGCAACAACAGTTTAAGAAAGTGAAGACAAGATTAGCCTTGGTGCATAATTAATTATGTATCTTAGAACAGCGGAATTACTTTGTTTACATAAAATATATATGTGTATATATATATATATAATTTTTTCACCTTTATTAAACCAGGTAGGCCAGTTGAGAACAAGTTCTCATTTACAACTTCGACCTGTCCAAGATAAAGCAAAGCAGTGCGACAAAAACAGCAACACAGAGTTACACGTAAACAAACGTACAGTCAATAACACAAAATAAAATATTTAAAAAAAAATCTATGTACAGTGTGTGCAAATGTAGAAGAGTAGGGAGGTAGGCAATAAATAGGCCATAGAGGCAAACATAATTACAATGTAGCATTAATACTGGAGTGATAGATGTGCAGATGATGATGTGCAAGTAGAGATACTGGGGTGTAAAAGAGCAAGAGGGTAAGTAATAATATGGGGATGAGGTAGTCGGGTGTGCTATTTACAGATTGGCTGTGTACAGGTAAAGCTGCTCTGACAGCTGATGCTAAAAGTTAGAGAGAGAGATATAAGACTCCAGCTTCAGAGATTTTTGCAATTCATTCCAGTCATTGGCAGCAGAGAACTGGAAGGAAAGGCGGCCAAAGGGAGTGTTGGCTTTGGGGCTGACCAGGGCAATGTACTTGCTGGAGCGCGTGCTACGGGTGGGTGTTGCTATGGTGACCAGTGAGCTAAGATAAGGCAGGGCTTTACCTAGCAAAGACTCATAGATGACCTGTAGTCAGTGGGTTTGGCGACGGATATGTAGTGAGGGCCAGCCAACGAGAGCATACAGGTCGCAGTGGAGGGTAGTGTATGGGGCCTTGGTGATAAAACTGATGGCACTGTCATAGACAACATCCAGTTTGCTGAGTAGAGTGGTGGGGACTATTTTGTAAATGACATCGCCAAAGTCAAGGATCGGTAGGATAGTGAGTTTTACGAGGGTATGTTGCGAAACAGGAAGATGATTCTAGATTTAATTTTGGATTGGAGATGCTTAATGTGAGTCTGGAAGGGGAGTTTACAGTCTAACCAGACACCTAGGTATTTGTAGTTGTCCACGTTGTCACGCCCTGACCATAGAGAGCCCTTGGTTCTTTACGGTGTAGGAGGTCAGGGCGTGACTAGGGGGTGTTCTAGCTCAATATTTCTATGTTAGTGTTTTGTATGGTTCACAATTAGAGGCAGCGGGTAATCGTTGCCTCTAATTGTAGATCCTATTTAGGTAGCCATTTTTCCCACCTGTGTTTGTGGGATATTGTTTTGTGTTTGTGCATGTGCACCACTACTTTCACGTTTCGTTGTTGGTTTATTGTTTTGTTTTGCAGTTTCACCGAAATAAAGATTTGGAACTCTACACACGGTGTGCATTGGTCCATCTTTAATCACAAGCGTGACAGATTATCCCACCAAGCAAGGACCAAGCAGCGTGTGATGGAGGTAAAGGAGTTTTGGACCTGGGAAGAAATTATGGGAGGTTGTGAGACCCTTCCTTGGAAGTTGTCACCAAGGAAGGTGGAAGGACAGAGACGACGCCAGGGACCGCGGCCACAGATACCCCAAGACCGAGGGGTGACGCGGAGCAGAGGAGAGTGGAAGAGTGGGTCATCAGTCCGGTGCCATCAGCTCCCCGTACTCACCCTGAAGAGCCAGACACCGTCAGGGAGGCGGTGGAGAAGTTGGGAGAGAGAGAGATGGGAGAAATGTTATGTAGGTGTGTTCTGCACAGTATCTGACCTGAGGAGCCTGTCACCACGCACCTGGCCTCCAGGGCGCCTCCCCAGTCCGGTACGTCCTGTGCCAGCTCCCTGCACTAAGCCTGAAGTGCGTGTCACCAGTCCGGTGCCACCAGTGCCGGCTCCACGCACCAGGCCTCCAGTGCGCCTCCCGAGTCCGGTACATCCTGTGCCAGCTCCCCACACTCACCCTGAAGTGTGTGTAACCAGTCCGGTCCCACCTGTGCCGGCTCCATGCACCAGGCCTCCAGTGCGCCTCCCCAGTCCGGTACGTACTGTGCCAGCTCCCCGCACTCTCAGTGAAGTGCGTGTCACCAGTCCGGTGCCACCTGTGCTGGCTCCACGCACCAGGCCTCCAGTGCGTCTCCCGGGCCCTCCAGTGAGTCTTCCTCTGCGCTGGTGTCCAGTCCAGGCACGGTGTCCAGTCCCGCTCCAAGGCCGGAGCCTTCCCCTGCGCCGGTGCCCAGTCCAGACCAGGCATTCTTTACTGACAGTAACCAGGCATTCTTTACTGACAGGATGAGGTCAAGATCCTTCCAGGATACTCGGGCCAGGTCGATTAGAAAGGCTGCTCGCTGAAGTGTTTTAGGGAGCATTTGATAGTGATGAGGGATGGTCGTTTGACCGCGGACCCAGTATGCAGGCAATGAGGCAGTCATCGCTGGGATCCTGGTTGAAGACAGCAGAGGTGTATTTAGAGAGCAGGTTGGTCAGGATGATATCTAATAGGGTTGCCCATGGTTACGGATTTTGGGTTGTACCTGGTAGGTTCCTTGATGATTTGTGTGAGATTGAGGATACCTAGCTTAGATTGTAGGATAGCCAGGGTGTTAAGCATGCCCCAGTTTAGGTCACCTAAAAGTATAAACTCTGAAGATAGATGGGGGGCAATCAATTCACATATGGTGTCCAGGGCACAACTGGGGCCAAGGGGGTCTATAACAAGCGGCAACGGTGAGAGACTTATTTCTGGAAAGGTGGATTTTTTAAAAGTAGAAGCTCGAATTGTTTGCGCACAGACCTGGATAGTGTGACAGAACTCTGCAGGCTACCTCTACAGTAGATTGCAACTCTGCCCCCTTTGGCAGTTCTATCTAGTCTGAAAATTTTATAGTTAGGGATGGAAATTTCAGGATTTTTGGTGGCTTCCTAAGCCAGGATTCAGACACGGCTAGGACATCCGGGTTGACGGAGTGTGCTAAAGCAGTGAATAAAACGAACTTAGGGAGTAGGCTTCTAATGTTAACATGCATGAAACCAATGCTTTTACGGTTACAGAAGTCAACAAATGTGTCACGATCATCGTAATGAGTAGACCAAGGCGTAGCGTGCATAGAGTTCCACATAATTTTAATAAACCGAAACTCACTGAACTGAACAAAACAGTAAACAACCAACCAAACAAAACGTGAAGCTACTGTTGTGCACTCAGGCAACTAAATGTAGACAAGATCCCACAACACAAATGAGGAAAATGGCTACCTAAAAATGATCCCCAATCAGAGACAACGATAAACAGCTGTCTCTGATTGGGAACCATATCAGGTCAACATAGACATACAAAACCCCTTGGACATACAAAAACCCTAGACATACAAAAACCCTAGACATACAAAAACTAGAGTATCCAGCCTAGTCACACCCTGACCTAACCAAAATATATAGAAAAAGATATCTGTCAGGGCGTGACAAAGGTCAGGGCGTGACAAAATGAGAGCGCCTGGGGAATGGGAGTGATGCTGGGGGCTGCAGGGCCTGGGTTAACCTCTATATCACCAGAGGAACAAAGGAGGAGTATGGCTAAAAGGAGGAGTATGGCTAAAGGCTAAAAGAACTGGTCGTCCTGTGAGTTCGGAACAGAGAGTAAAAGGAGCAGGTTTCTGGCAGCGGAAGAATAGATTCAAGGCATAATGTACAGAAAAGAGTATGGTAGGATGTGAGTACAGTGGAGGTAAGCATAGGCATTGAGTGACGATGAGAGAGGTTTTGTCTCTAGAGGCACCATTTAAGCCAGGTGCGGTCACCGCATGTGTGGGGGATGGAACATAAGGGCTAGCTAAAGCATATTGAGCAGGGCTGGAGGCTCTACAGTGAAACATTACTAACCAAAACAGCAATAGACAATGCATATTGACATTAGGGAGAGGGATGTGTAGCCGAGAGATCATAGGGTCCAGTGAGTAGCTAGGCGAGCAGGAGGCACGACGATTCAGACAGCTAGCAGGCCAGCGATAGCAGCAGAGTAGCAGACAAGAGTCTATTGAAACCCTCCTCGAACAGTTACGTTGGCAGACCAGTCGTGATGGATCGGTGGGGCTCCTTGTTGGCAGCAAAGGGTCCAGGCCAATTGGCAGAAGAGGTATTGAAGCCCAGGTTCAAAAGTGTCAAAATAGCAGATCTATACCACATGAGACGTGTTGCAGGAGAGTATGTTAAGTCCATAGATGGAAAATTAGATTTAAAAAAAAACAAATATATACGAAGAAAAACAAGACAATCATAACAGACATCCCAACTGCTACGCCATCATGGAAATGGCCAACGCTGCTCAGAATTGAATTCAATATCCATGATGCTATCATCATGCATTATTACTCATCAACCTGCATATTTCAACAATCTTCCACCACAGTGTTTGGAATAGAGGCGCTGCTTTACATTTCTAATTTGCTTCTTTCTCCCTCAATGATACACCTTTCCATACAGCTTCCATGACTAAAACAGTCTAAAAGGCTCGTAGGCCTTGTCACTTTCCACACATGCAGGGTGTACTTGATTGGTCTCAAAACTGGAAAGTGCATTCTCTTATTTAGTCTGACAGTACCTGTAAAATGAATATGATTCCTCTTGTTGGTTCCTTTTTCATAAATTTAGTCTCTTTGAGCATCCTTTGACAAATAACAGATGGTGCACCAGATATTGGAGAGGAAAATGCTGAAAAGACAGCAATTTTAGCAGCAAGATGGTCAGTCAAAATGAGGCAAAGGAAAAGGCACAATATAACTACTACAATATAACTACAGTGACCAACATTTACTGAGCATAGGCAGAAGGGAAAGTACATTAAATAATGATTTATTACAATTCCATGTATGGTGTTTGTAAGACTATTGGTTATTGGTAATCTGAGCAATAACTTGCCTTTTTTGTCCTCAAAGGTTAATGGATGCTGTAATATTGTGGCCTGGTGAATGATCGATCTAAACATTTGGTCAGTGGTGCAACTTTCACTGGTGACAGGGGACTGGGGGATTAAAAAAAAATATATATATATATATATATATATATATCACCTTTATTTAACCAGGTAGGCTAGTTGAGAACAAGTTCTCATTTGCAACTGCGACCTGGCCAAGATAAAGCAAAGCAGTGTGACACAGACAACAACACAGAGTTACACATGGAGTAAACAATAAACAAGCCAATAACACAATAAACAAGTCAATGACACAGTAGAAGAAAAGAAAGTATATATACAGTGTGTGCAAAAGGCATGAGGAGGTAGGCAATAAATAGGCCATAGGAGCGAATAATTACAACTTAGCAGATTAACACGAGTGATAAATGAGCAGATGATGATGTGCAAGTAGAGATACTGGTGTGCAAAAGAGCAGAAAAGTAAATAAAATAAAAACAGTATGGGGATGAGGTAGGTAGATTGGGTGGGCTATTTACAGATGGACTATGTACAGCTGCAGCGATCGGTTAGCTGTTCAGCTAGTTGATGTTTAAAGTTGGTGAGGGAAATAAAAGACTCAAACTTCAGCGATTTTTTAAATTCGTTCCAGTCACTGGCAGCAGAGAACTGTAAGGAAAGGCGGCCAAATCAGGTGTTGGCTTTGGGGATGATCAGTAGGATATACTTGCTGGAACGTGTGCTACGGGTGGGTGTTGTTATCGTGACCAGTGAACTGCGATAAGGCGGAGCTTTACCTAGCATAGAATTATAGATGACCTGGATCCAGTGGGTCTGGCGACGAATATGTAGCGAAGGCCAGCCGACTAGAGCATACAGGTCGCAGTGGTGAGTGGTATAAGGTGAATTGGTAACAAAAATGGATGGCACTGTGATAGACTGCATCCAGTTTGCTGAGTAGAGTATTGGAAGCTATTTTGTAGATGACATAGCCGAAGTCGAGGATCAGTAGGATAGTCAGTTTTACAAGGATAAGTTTGGTGGCGTGAGTGAAGGAGGCTTTGTTGCGAAATAGAACGCCAATTCTAGATTTGATTTTGGATTGGAGATGTTTAATATGAGTCTGGAAGGAGAGTTTACAGTCTAACCAGACACCTAGGTATTTATAGTTGGAGTTCATAGTTATATATAGCTGTATTTATAGTTTACTAGCGTTTAAGAGCAGTTGGAGGCCACGGAAGGAGTGTTGTATGGCATTGAAGCTTGTATGGCATTGGAGGTTAGTTAGCACAGTGTCCAAGGAAGGGCCAGAAGTATACAGAATGGTGTCGTCTGTGTAGAGGTGGATCAGGGAATCGCCCTAGGCAAGAGCGACATCATTTATAAATACATAGAAAAGAGTCATCCCGAGAATTAAAACCGGTGGTACCCCCCATAGAGACTGCCAGAGGTCTGGACAACAGGCCCTCCAATTTGACACACTGAACTCTGTCTGCAATGTAGTTGGTGAACCAGGCGATGCAGTCATTAGAAAAACCGCTATTGAAATAGAAAAATGGCTATTGAGTCTGCCAATAAGAATACGGTGATTTGATAGAGTCGAAAGCCTTGGCCAGGTCGCTAAAGACGGCTGCACAGTACTGTCTTTTATCGATGGCGGTTATGATATCGTTTCGTACCTTGAGCGTGGCTGAGGTGCACCCTTGACCGGCCCGGAAACCAGATTGCACAGCGGAGTGCTTTAGGACCATGCGGACGCCTCCGAGCAGTTAGGTAGGCTGTTTGGAGCGTCTATTCGGCTGGATTCTGACAGGCTGTGAGAAGGCAAAGCTTCTGGAAGGCTGGCTGTACCAGCACAGGAGGGTTGAGCATGGTTCAGTGTGTATGTGTTGCGCTCTCTCACCGAGTTAGCTGGCAAGGAAACTGCTGTTTAACGTAACAGAAAAAAATCTTGTGTTTATTCACAGTACTGAAACTGACATGTACGTTAGCTAATGTTTCATCCCCTCTCGACTGAGGTGAATGAATAAGATACACTAGTGAGTAGCTACCACAGCCAGGTCAGCTCTAGCCTCTAGTTATCTATCAGATAACTAGATCTTTTTCAAGTCTCTCCAAAGATATTAGGATTCAAGTATGGGTTCTGGCTGGGCCACTCAAGAACATTTAGAGACTTGACCCGAAGCCACTCCTGCGTTAACTTGGCTGTGTGTTTAGTGTCGTTGTCCTGTTGGAAGGTGTACCTTCGCCCCAGTCTCAGGTCCTGACCACTCTGGAGCAGGTTTTCATGAAGAATCTCTCTGTACTTTTCTCTGTTCATATTTCCCTTGATCCTGACTAGTCTCCCAGTCCCTGCTGCTGAAAAACATCCCCACATCAGGATTCTGCCACCACCATGCTTCACCGTAGGGATGGTGACAGATTTCCTACAAAAGTGACGCTTGTCATTCATGCCAAAGAGTTCTATCTTGGTTTCATCAGACTAGAGAATCTTGTTTCTCATGGTCTGAGAGTCCTTAGGTGCCTTTTGGCAAACTCCAAGTGGGCTGTCATGTGCCTTTAAGCGATGTGTTGCTTCCGTCTGGCCCACTCTACCATAAAGCCCTGATTGATGGAGTGCTGCAGAGATGGTTGTCCTTCTGGAAGGTCCTCCCATCTCCACAGAGGAACTCTGTCACAGTGACCATCGGGTTCCTGGACACCTCCCTGACCAAGGCCCTTCTCCCCTGATTGCTCAGTTTAGCAAGGCGGCCAGCTCTAGGAAGAGTCTTGGTGGTTCCAAACTACTTCCAAACTCTCCACTTTCTGGAGAACTGAGTTTTGGAGGACTGAGATTTGAAATCAGTGGAATTAGAGTATGATAGCTAAGGAGATGGAGAAAACATCTGTCTCCGGACGCATGCATCTATGATGTACAGTATATGGGTAAGATGGTCTAGCTAGCGTTTGATTGCAGAAGGTGAAAAGCTTAAAGTTCTGCGCCGTACACATCACCGACGATCTGAAATGGTCCACCCACACAGACAATGTGGTGAAGAAGGTGCAACAGCATCTCTTCAACCTCAGGAGGCCCTTAAGACCTCACAAACTTTTACAGATGCACAATTGAGAGCATCCTGTCGGGCTGTATCCAGTCTGGTATGGAAACTGCACTGCCCACAACCGCAGGGCTCTCCAGAGGGTGGTGCGGTCTGCCCAATGCATCACAAGGGGCACACTGCATGCCCTCCAGGACACCTACAGCACCAGATGTCAAAGGAAGGACATCAACCACCCGAGCCACGGCCTGTTCAACCTGTTACCATCCAGAAGGCGAGGTCAGTACAGGTGCATCAAATCTGGGACCGAAAGACTGAAAAACAGCTTCTATCTGTTTACTTCTATCACTAGTTGCTTTAATAATGTTTACATAGTGCTTTATTCATTTCATATGTATATACTGTATTCTATTATATTGTATTTTAGTCACATTTAGGCAATTCCTTGTTGCTGGCCTGCTCAGTCCTGGCCCTGGGGGTCTGCTGTACTGTTGTCACTCTGGCCTTGACCTAACACACCTGAAACCAATAATGAATGTTTCACTAAGATCCTAAAGCTGAGTGGGGTGTGTTGGGTTGGGGCGCTACAGTGCCGTGGACCCCGAGAGGCAGGACGGGATGTCCCAGCTACATTGTGTGCAAGTAAAAAGAGCTTTACAGTACTATTAGGCCTATGATATGAATTATATGGAGGGTGTACTGTTTCCGTGTGTTAATGTGTATGTGTGTTTTCATTCAACTTTTCCCCCCCAAACCTTTCCCTTGAGACATAAAAAAAGATGGGAAGGATGTTGTGTTGGGGAAAGAGTTGAGTTATTGACTAGACTGGTGGGGGTCGGGCGTGTAGTAGGCTCGGGTTGGCTGGGCAGTCTGGCTGAAATTTGATATAGAGGCTGTCTTAAAGACAATCAAAAGTTAAGTCTTTGTACTTTATTCATACGAGTTGTTCATTTGTTAAAGGTGCAACACAATATTGATTATGGAATTATCATGGATCTAGTTCAGTCTTATCAATCACTTAAACATATTTAATAATCTCTTTCCTAGCTTGATGACTGTGGGCATTTATGCTTACTTTTTGTTGTTCTAAATAGGAGACAACTAGAAGGGACATGAGTCATATTAGATTGTGTAGAAATGCATGAAATGTGCTTTAGATGCCCCCCCCCAAAAAATGGGAGAACCCCCAGAACCCCTGGCCAAGTTATGTCCCCCTCTGCAAATAGCACTGATGGGTGATTTAAAAAGTCATAGTCAAATCTATCAATAATATAATAATACTCTTAGCAAATTTTTTTTTTTTAAATGTACAATATGTAGAATCTATGAGAATAGAAAGGTTCTGAACTTTTGAGAAATATCACACAGCACAGTTGACAAATATATGGCAAATAGAGATAGATGAGAGGGGTTGAGTGGAGCTGAAGGATAGGACTAAAAACAAACAAAAGATAAATATTTTAAAATCAACTGTGTGCGAAATGTATATAGTATGTATAAGCTGGAAGTAGAAGCCTAATGCCCCTGCATTTGGTACACACAACGTTTTAACAACCTTTGTTCAACTACTGTTTTGTTGGTTGTTTGATGCCATACTCACAGGGAAACTGTTTTGTTGGGTAAGAAACTGGGTTGTAGAGTGTCCAGTAATTCCACATCATCACACACCACTTTCACCCGGAACGTTTGTCTGCCCAACTTCTTGGACCTCTCGGAGGAGCAATGACAGCTGTCAATGAAGAGGTTCCGGCAGTTTCCGTTCGTCAGGCATGTCCTCCACAACCCGACAACAACGCAAAGTAAGTTCAGCAGTTTCATTGTGAACCGAGACTTTAATTGAATTATTTTCCAAGTTATCTCTTCCCAGTAAATAAAGCAAGTGTAGACCATTTCAAATAGGCTTCTTCTTGGTGAATGGTTACCTACCGATCAGTTATTTGCACGTTTGACAGTTATTTATGTATACAAATAAGTATGCTCTTTGACTACTCCGAAAACACCTGTTATGTGTTCATACTGTACATAATAACGAAACGATTTGCTTTGTAGGACTATTCTTTCACCGTGCAGTATCATTTGTATTATTTATGATACTGTTTCACGTTTACAGAAACGTGTGACATCGGTAGGCCACCTAAGCGTTACTAGATAAAAGTTAGCACATTTGTTACCACTATCCTAAAAGTTTGAATTCCATGGGAATGCAGTAGCCTATTACTCTGTCTTCGCCGTCGGCAAGAACAAGATCTTCTTTCAATAATGTGTCTCTTGTCACTTTTGTAATTGTACTCCTACAAAGTTATCCGTTGTCATAAATCCGTTATCAACAGGTTGCCACATATATCCCCATCCACGTGTGCCGCGCAAGGCGCTTTTCCATCCACGTCTTGCTCCTTCAACCATGGGACTTGTTGCAATTATTCAGTGCATGGAAGTTGAAAAGTCCCTCCTCCTCCAAGGCAAGGGGCGTGAGTTGGTATTGTTATTACAATGTTAAACCATATGAATCCATATAAATGGGACAATACACAAGTTGACCTTAACCTGTTCTAAACAACAAAACATTTAATTGTATTTATTCATGATTTTAAGGACCACCATGAACATAACATTAGGCCAACCCAAGAAATACATTTTCTAAAAATATAATTACTAGTAATTCTACGCCAACCTACATCAATCTACATCAATCCTTTATCAAGTGGTTCTGAAACGGAATGGTGCAGGAGTTCAGCCTCAGACACATCCAAGATCAGATGACCACTAGATAAGGATCACTGAAGGACACCCGGACACACACCCCGTGTATAGCCTACAATATGATATCCATGTGTTCCTGGCTCCTGGATACAAACTCAATGCCATGCTGAGAGAGATGTCAGATAATTGCTCACTTATTGAGGACATAATGCATCAGCACGGTCACACCTTGGCAACTAAGAAAATGCATCTTGTCCATCGATAATACATTTGATCTCTTGGCAACCAAATAAAAATACCCCAAGAAAAAAACACTACATTGAAATCTCAGGGACAGTAGCAATCTATGACTGAACATAACATTGTGCCTCAGAGAAAGCTAAAGCAGTAGCATGCTCATGATTGAAGACCTCCCGTCGAGTTGATAGGCAACAATTAGCTAACATAGGAAACTGAGAAACACCTAAATCGACAATGCAGAGGCCATGTTTTTATACACTTATTAGAGATCAGTAATGTGGGAACATAGACCTACAGGCGACAATAGACCTCTTCACCAAAAAGTACAGAACATAAAGGAAATATATACATTCATGGTACAACTTTACACTAAAACAGTAGATATACAATATGCAGTAGATATACAATATGATATGGTGGCTCTCACAGCAGGACCACATTTCTAGTGTGTGTAAGTGTAAGTTGTTCAGTACTGTCGTCTACAGACAAAGAGTGCAGCAGTGATATCAATCATTTCCCATGCATGCCTGTAGTCAGAGCCCTTGGAGACAAAAGCCCCGACAGCTGGTTGGGCTCCTGAGCTTGGGCGAGGTGCTTCCCCTGTGTGTGCACTCTGCTCCACGCCAAATTCCTCTCTCATTATCCGTATTGTCTCCAACACAGCTAGACTAGGAGCACAAAGGAGGATTTCAAACCGCTCCCTGACCCTTCTGAGCAGCCCGTGTTTCTCGTTCATCTCCCTGACAGGCAAACATGGAGTGTCTCCTACAGGAGTACACAGTCACAGGGAAGAACAGATTCCTTGTTCCTCCCTGTTTTTACAGAGGGAAAGTAAAGCCATATTTTCTCCCATATTGTGGTGCCGGCCCTTTGACTGCCACTCACACTTGTTTGCACAGATGTATATTTACCCTGCTCAAGAAAGTACAGAGGCAAATCTCACCGTCAGCTGACCTTGGGATATGTGTAGGAAAATAAGTTGAGCTCATATCATCATTTGGCATGACACATCCTTAATCAGTGTTCACTGGGCTACTTGCATTGCCTTATTGGAAAACAGAGCCCTCACAGTCTCGCTGTTCTTTGTATTTGTCTAGCGCTATGTTGTTATAGCTTATGTTATTGAAGTATCATTTTGATCAGCCAAGCATAACCTTTACAGCATATTGGAAATTGTTTACATGCCTTATAATGATTATATTCCAGCTGCTACCTTTAGCCTTCTGTACACAACCACCCACTGGACACATGTCATTATAATGTGGAAATGTGGGTAATATTTGTAGGAGACTTAATAAATGAGATTTCAACCTCTATTCACCCACTCAAAAAGTCAGCCTGAGGTTTGTTCAGTTCCCAATGTGTTATCACTAGGCTTTCAACCATCTAAAAGCACAACAAAGTTCAAAAGAGGAATACCATGTCAGATATTTTGTATTTATACAACAACTAAATGTGTTATCACTATGCTTCATCTAATAGCACAACCAAATGACCTAGGTTGCAGTTGAGATTACATTAAAATCACATGTGATCAAAGCTGTTCTAGATTCTGCACAGGTTATTATGGCAATTGTGAAGATTTCCACAGACCTGCGACCAATTTCTATGATTACATAATAAGACATTTATAGTTACAGTCGGCTAACCTCAAACTGTGGCCATGGATGTGTTAATCATTGTAAGGTTGAATAAATACTTTGTTAATAGGCTATTTACTGTATTGCAAAAGTGATATTCAATTTTGTTTGGCTGTCAATGCAATGGAGACATTAATTCAGCATATCAATTATGAATTTGTATACAAACTGGAATTAATGCCAGACTAAGTCAGTGGCACAGATGGAACTGTCCAAGCAGAAGATACATCTCCTTCAAATGTTGATATTGGGTTGCGTTGACAACCAAACACAATTCAATATCAAGTTTGTCTTCAAATTAATCATTTATCTGTTGGATTCACATCTCCATCTCAACCAAAAATCTAAGTTAAAGAATAGGACTAAATGAAATCAAACGTTAATTGCACTTTAAATACAATTTGATTTAGTCCTATTCTTCAACTTAGATTTTGGTTGAGATGGAGACGTGAATCCAACATGTTAATGATGAACTTGACGATTCCATTAGAAATCAACCAAAGCTGGAAACCCTAGGCCTATATGTATTGTCTATTTTCAGTTGAACCCTGGGTTGAATTGAAACAAAAGATGTTGATGACTTTGCAAATGCTATTAGGCCTAAATAGTCTCATTGATGATATACGATATATAACGTATGGTTGCATTTCATTTGCTCTGGTGAACCTATCCTTGGGGATGACTTTGAATGCAGCAGGGACTATATTTAGTTATTAAGAGATTCCCCAATTGTTATTCTCACGATAGCACATTGGTACTAGTCAGTGACAAATATCAAAGCTATGCAGGGTTGGGTTTGGTTAAAACCTTGGATGTAAGACTAAATGGATAGCTATAGATAGATCAAGTCTCCAGTAGGAGGTGCTGTCCAGCCTATAGTTTTTTTCTTCTGAACATTGAAGAACTGACGTTTCAAAGGTACAAATACAAGACCACTAAATTGTAGCTGTTCCCATCAGATAACATTGCACACGTTAGTTTTATGCTAACCTCAACAGGTGGTACTGATTATATTCTGGTACTTCTTCATGTTAAAATAGGTCAATCCTGGCCACTAGAGGGATATTTTAAACCTACAAATTCAAGGTTTACTTGTTCCGTTGGTCTGTAACAAAATGTCATGTGATCAAAATTGCACTGACACATCCTTGACTAGGCTACTAGCTACTACTAACGTTGGACAACATTTTTCACGTTTTCGCATACTGTATATGACAAGATCCCACATTTTTGTTTACTAGTTTCACACACATAAAGGGAAATAAATAATCTGCTTTTATGGGAAACATAAAAATGAGGTCCTTACAACATGTAAGTTTATCATATATAAAAATAAAATAAATAAGAAAAGCCTTATGGATTGTCAAATAGCAGTCATGTCACTATCGCTTCTCAGTGGCACACACTGCTGAAGCTGTTGACTTTCACAGGAGGTTGGTGGAACCTTAATTGGGGAGGATTGACTCGTGGTAATGGATAGAGCGGAATGAGTGGACTGGTATTAAATACAACAAACCCATGGTTTCCATGTATTTGATGCCATTCTATTCGCTGGAATACACTGTCGGTAACTGGAATACACTGTCGGTAACTGGAATACACTGTCGGTAACTGGAATACACTGTCGTTACACGTCGATCCAGAGCATCCCAAATGTACTCAATGTTTAGAGCTGCCTTACCCTGTAAAAAACACTCACAAAATATGAGTTTGCTACTCACAAGAAACATTGCCTGATGTGAACCATGCCTTTGAACAAAGAGATCACAGAAGACCTTAGATTAAGAATTGTTGACTTGCATAAAGCTGGAAAGTGTTACAAAAGTATCTCTAAAAGCCTTGAGGTTCATCAATCCACAGTAAGACAAATCGTCTATAAATTGAGAAAGTTCAGCACTGTTGCTACTCTCCCTAGGAGTGGCCATCCTGCAAAGACGACTGCAAGAGCACAGCGCAGAATGCTCAATGAGGTTAAGAAGAATCCTAGAGTGTCAGCTAAAGACTTACAGACATCTCTGGAACATGCTAACATCTCTGTTGATGAGTATACAAAACGTAAAACACTAAACAAGAATGGTGTTCATGGGAGGACACCATGGAAGAAGCCACTGCTGTCCAAAAAAAACATTGCTGCACGTCTGAAGTTTGCGAAAGTGCACTTGGATGTTCCACAGTGCTACTGGCAAAATATTCTGTGGACAGATGAAACTACAGATTAACTACAGATGAAACTACTGTTGGAACTACAGATGAAACTACTGTTGGAAGGAACACACAACACCATGTGTGGAGAAAAAAAGGCACAGCACACCAACGTCAAAACCTCATCCCAACTGTAAAGTATGGTGGAGGGAGCATCAAGGTTTGGGTCTGCTTTGCTGCCTCAGGGCCTGGAAAGCTTGCTATTATTGACAGAAAAATGAATTCCCAAGTTGATCAAGACTTTTTGCAGGAGAATGTTAGGCTATCTGTATGCCAATTGAAGCTCAACAGAAGTTAGGTAATGCAACAGGACAATGACCCAAAACACATAAGTAAATCAACAATAGAATGGCTTCAACAGAAGAAAATATGCCTTCTGGAGTGGCCCAGTCAGAGTCCTAACCTCAACCCGATTTGAGATGCTGTGGTATGACATCAAGAGAGCAGTTTACACCAAACATCCCAAGAATATTGCTGAACTGAAACCGTTTTGTAAAGAGGAATGGTCCCAAATTCCTCTTGACTGTTGTTAGGCCTGATTCACACTACAGAAAATGTTTTTTGAGGTTATTGCTGCCAAAGGAGGGTCAACCAATTATTAAATCCAAGGGTTCACATACTTTTTCCACCCTGCACTGTGAATGTTTACATGGTGTGTTCAATAAAGACATGAAAACATATAGTTGTTTTTGTGTGATTAGTTTAAGCAGGCTGTGATTGTCTATTATTGTGACCTAGATGAAGATCAGATCAAATTTTATGACCAATTTATGCAGAAATCTAGGTATTTCCAAAGGGTTCACATAATTTTTCTTGCCACTGTACATCAGTTAAGGCTAATACAGTATATTTCACAGCTATTCTCTTATTGAATTAAACTCCAAAATTGTTATTTTTGCCTCAGTGGAGTGACATAAACTTATTCTGCCCAAGTTCCCAAAAGTGTTTGGCAATTAGCGTGTATTTGGCGAGCTTACAATTAGACTCTAAAGCTTAGGTTAGGCTAATGCCATATACAAATAATTAAAGAAAAAACAAAATGTAGCCTATAGATATGAATTGCACAAGAATGATACATTTAGGGATTTTTAAAGCATTGTTTTCTCTTTATTCAACCTACCCGCAACCCACCCGCACCTCATTCACACAATATTTCATGACCCTCAACCTGCCCACGTACTATACTAGTGTGCTGTACAATATAAAGATTTTAAATGATACTGCATTTCTGGCATCTCATGTAGGCAATGCACATGGACAGTATCTAAGGGAATGTAATGATCAAATAAGAAAGGGCACAAGGCACCTGTTACAAATATGCTTGCAACACAAATGTAACTGGCACACAAATGTGAGTGGGCAGGCCTTATCTATAAGGCACGGAATGCTCAAAGTCACTGCCACATTAGAAAAGATCACAGAGTAACAGAGTAACCCGAAGTGAAGAACTGATGATGTGAGGATTTCAATCTTTCACATGTTCAGCACAATTAATCTGTCTAATCTGCATATTGTATGCTACTAATCTGCATATTTAGAACTAGAAGACATTAATGTATAACCTCGTCCAGGGTCAAATCATGCATATTACGGAATGGTGATTCCAAAATACCCAGACAGTACCTACTTTAATGCCATGGGTAGAAAACCTAAGGTCTATAGTCTTCAAGACTAATTCTGGAATAAAAAGCAGATTGTGCGGAACTAGGCATAGTCTATGTACAGGACCCATGGTGTCAAGAGCAAACAAAGGACAAAACCAGAGTTGCTTTCAAACATCCAGCATGTCAAGTGATCTGGCCTGTGTGAGCTGGCCTGCTGATGTACTCACCATGTACCCACAGTGTTCCAGTGGCAGGGCGGAACCGGCCGATCCACTAACCACCAGCCACCTGATTACTGCTTAACCCTCACCGAAGGTTTGGTTCGGGCATAATGTTAAAAACAGAGACCATAAGATACCTAAATTACTTATTTTTAGGTCATTTTATGAAGTTGTTTGCCCAGTAAAGGGGTAAGCTAGGCATTTGTTTGACAAATCTATTTCACAAGGTTATATGATCGTTGCATCACACAAATTGTATGAGGAAACGATCAGTTTGTTCATTAGGTGTCCTATGTAGTATGATCTGTATAGGTGTTTGATACAGAATCACACACCATACTACTATAGAGCCCCACAGTGGAGGTGTCATAATACCCATAAAGCGTAGCAGTCAAACAGGGAAATGGTTCCAATGGTTCTTCCACCCTTCATTTTTCCCATAGGAGATTTTATAAACACTTAAAATAAGGGATTTGTTTTGTGTACGCTTACCCCAGCGTGACATTAGGGTAACCATGTAAATCTCTGGGACAAGGGGACTTTAATCAATATATTCGGCTCTATTTACTCTCAGATTTGAAAATGCTACTTAGAGTCAAAGTAGACATCATGCAAAACTACAAATCCCTGCAAGCTACTGCACATGATCTCTAGCTGACACCTTTGCTAACAGGTATTGTGTCAATTTAAAACTTGCACAAGACCGTTAACACAATTGTCCATTTACAGAATGTTGCCAATGTATTAATTACTACATTTAGATTGTTAATCCAAAGATTCTTAGCCTCATCCAGATCATCATGGCATTTGTAGTTCTTTATTATAGCCACATTAGCAGCTAGTTAGCTTTCATTTTTGGGATGTAAATCCAGGCAAATATATTGGTAAAAGTCACCTTGTCCTAGAGAGATTGACGCGGTTATCCAAACGTCACACCAGGGAAAGCCTACATGAAACACAGCCATTATTTTAAGTGTTTCTAAAGTCTCCTATGTGGAAAAACTATTGGGACCATTTCCCTGTTTGACCGCTAGGTTTTATTGGTATTATGACTGTGGTACTCTATACACTAGCACCAATAGAACAGCATGGCTTATGATGAAGGCTTTGCTGGCCGTCAGTCATTCCTTCAATCTGTTGACTAGTATACAGTAGTTACTACTTATTAGCCTGAAGACATGATAGACCTTCAATTGACTGCATTGACTAATATTTGTGCAGAATTTGCTTGTCATTTTGAACTTCATAAAATGATTTTGCCTTCAATATCAACTCCTCTCTGGTGATTAAAAAGTGTCACAATAAATGTTAACAAAGATCATTGTTGGCAGTTATCGTCATTTGCACTCAGTTGAATGTAAATAGCATTTTCTGTGATTCTCCAACATCAGCAATAATTCTGATTATAATAAGAAACTATTTTTGCTCAAAATCCCTCTTGGCTGATGTTGTTCTTTGTCTGTTGTGTGTTGTTTGATATAGTGTAGCAGTTACAGGACTCTCAGGAGAAAGGGAATCCATATCCCAGCGCTGTGAGTGTAGCAGCAGTCAACCTCATAAGTATTCCGATCCCTTGCAGTAATCCGGCTTGCGTGAGCAGGAACCCAATGAGGAGATGAAGTCCCATGAGAGGGGGTGGGGGGGTAGCGAGTGTTTCTCTGCTGTCCTTTACATGTCCTCTGTCTGAGTTATCACAGAGGTCTGTCTTCCCCAGTCTCCCTGTCTCAGTATGCCTCCAAACATGAGGCTCCAGTCCCAGACGGACAGAAAGTCATACACACGCACAGCAGTCTCCAGTCACCCATGTGGCCTATGACAGCAAGATGGGAATGAATCCACAATAGTGTGGGGGGATGCCAAAAGTATTCATAATCGCAACAGCAACTCAAACACTTTCTTCATTCACAGTCGGCAATAATGGTGATTAATTTAAACTACTAGTCCCTGTTTATATACTGTACTAAAAAGGCAAATGGATGGGTAACATATTAAAACAAGCTAACTGTTGAATGTTCTATTTAAAACCAATTTAAACAAAGACATATTGTCTAAGGAGGTGATACAAAAAACTCCCCTGAGGTTGTTTGCTGTGTGAACTTTGACCCTGGTGGCCACAAAGCTAGAATGGCACGGATGCCATGCGAAGGCTGCAACTTTGTACAGTATATCTTCTCTACCCATCTCTGCCGAATAATTGGTGCCTGTTCTCTGTAGTGAGATGGGTCATCATGAAGTCAGCCTAGAGCTCTCCCACTCTCCACTGCAGAGATTTCACGCCATGCTATCCGACTGTCGGTAAAGCTCTCTACCCTTAAATGTGCTTTCTCTATTAAAAAACCCCGCTTTAGCTCTTTTAGAAGAGAAGAGATGTCTTCCTCGTAACAGCAGAGTAGAGGAGCTTGAGTCTAGCCTCCTGGGGATGTGTGCAAACAGGCCGTTCATACTGCCGCTCTGCTCTCATGCCCTGTAAAGAGAGTATTTTTGTTCAATCTTTAATTCAACGGGGCTCCACTAGTCCTTTACATGCTTCTCTTCCTCCTAGCTTTCAAGGGTGGCATTATCATTTGTATTAAAGGGCGACTGCACTTCCTGATTTGGCCTGGTTTTTCATCATTGCTCATTAGAAATGCTAGTGGCTGAAGGCAAACGAGGGTTGTCTTGGAGGTGTGGTTTGACGTGGGTGTTTCTTGGGTATGTCTTTGCCATTCAATAACAACAAAGGCCAGTAGTGAGTACAGCGAGGTAAGGTAAGCTAGCTTTGCAATGGAAAGAACAAAGTTTTGAAGTTGAGGACTTCTCCCCTTCTGACTGACTCGCCATCTCAGGATGGTCAGCTAATTCAGTTCTATGTGTAGGCTAATGTAAGTCTGCGCTGACAGCAGCTTGTTAGCATTGCTTGGTAATAGCTGCATCTGGCTATCTTTTCTAGCTGATATTTCTCTGTCAAATCAGTTATGGCAAGATAGCAAGAGCCAGTGTCTAGACTGTGTTTCAACACATTGCTACAAAAGTAACTTGCAAATTAGTTTCAACGTTTCATAAGGTCATGTAAATACATGTTACATATTACAGTGGAAACGGTATCAACTGCAAGTTGAATGCCCAGTCTTGAGTCAGTTCAGCTGTCATAAAACACAATATCCTATAACTGGCTAGTTTTGTCTCATCTCGTCTCTCCTTATGTCTGCTGTTAGATCATTCCCGCGGGACCAATCCCAGAACTACTAATATCCCTACAACAGGTGTAGGCTACATGTGGACATTGCACAAACAATGGCCAGCTTGAGTGTAAATACATTGAACAACAACAAATCGCTGCGGTTCATGTAACAAAGACAAATATTTTATGCTGTAAATATCATAGTGATGTGCATATAAAGACTGTAGGAGTCATTTTGGCCTGTTTAGTGTGTTGTGTATATGTTGTCTGTCAAGGGTTATTTGAACTTGTTTTGTACACTAGAGGGCACTATATGTTGGGGTCATGGGTCACGAGTCACTTGTGTACATACCGTAGGCAGCACAGGTGACCAGGGAGGGTTAGCACAGGTGAGAGGAGAGCACATGCAGTTCTTATTCTATCACAGATATAGCTTATAGAATTACTCTCTCTATACCTTTTCTATAGGAATGTGTGTTTTGGAGCTATTTATATTTTATATGCACAATAAATGGGAATTTCACCCAAAAAGAGTGACGTTTGGAATGCTGATTTTTGTGGACGAGTTATGGACAGCTCTTTCCTGTGCCAGTGGCTTTTCGTAGGGAATTGCCACTACAAAGACTGTATGCCTACACTTACCAAGCAAATACATATACATTGTGTATAGAGTGCAGCTTCAGCTGTCTAACTGTCTAACTAGAATGACAATCAAAAAAAAAGGATTTGTCAAACCACACACTGGTTCTGTCTTCCAGCCTTGTCTCAGAGCACTTCGTATTATTCTGTATGTAAATCCGAGACACTCCATCATATGTTACGTTTCATATGGCTCTCTAAGGCTCTCCAGAGGGTAGTGAGGTCTGCACAACGCATCACCGGGGGCAAACTACCTGCCCTCCAGGACACCTACACCACCCGATGTTACAGGAAGGCCATAAAGATCATCAAGGACATCAACCACCCGAGCCACTGCCTGTTCACCCCGCTATCATCCAGAAGGCGAGGTCAGTACAGGTGCATCAAAGCTGGGACCGAGAGACTGAAAAACAGCTTCTATCTCAAGGCCATCAGACTGTTAAACAGCCACCACTAACATTGAGTGGCTGCTGCCAACACACTGACACTGACTCAACTCCAGCCACTTTAATAATGGGAATTGATGGGAAATGATGTAAATATATCACTAGCCACTTTAAACAATGCTACCTTATATAATGTTACTTACCCTACATTATTCATCTCATATGCATACGTATATACTGTACTCTATATCATTGACTGCCGAGCTGTAGTCGATGAACAGCATTCTCACATAGGTATTCCTCTTGTCCAGATGGGTTAGGGCAGTGTGCAGTGTGGTTGAGATTGCATCGTCTGTGGACCTATTTGGGCGGTAAGCAAATTGGAGTGGGTCAAGGGTATCAGGTAGGGTGGAGGTGATATGGTCCTTGACTAGTCTCTCAAAGCACTTCATGATGACGGATGTGAGTGCTACGGGCGGTAGTCGTTTAGCTCAGTTACCTTAGCTTTCTTGGGAACAGGAACAATGGTGGCCCTCTTGAAGCATGTGGGAACAGCAGACTGGTATAGGGATTGATTGAATATGTCCGTAAACACACCGGCCAGCTGGTCTGCGCATGCTCTGAGGGCGCGGCTGGGGATGCCGTCTGGGCCTGCAGCCTTGCGAGGGTTAACACGTTTAAATGTCTTACTCACTTCGGCTGCAGTGAAGGAGAGACCGCATGTTTCCGTTGCAGGCCGTGTCAGTGGCACTGTATTGTCCTCAAAGCGGGCAAAAAGTTATTTAGTCTGCCTGGGAGCAAGACATCCTGGTCCGTGACTGGGCTGGGTTTCTTCCTGTAGTCCGTGATTGACTGTAGACCCTGCCACATACCTCTTGTGTCTGAGCCGTTGAATTGAGATTCTACTTTGTCTCTGTACTGGCGCTTAGCTTGTTTGATAGCCTTGCGGAGGGAATAGCTGCACTGTTTGTATTCAGTCATGTTACCAGACACCTTGCCCTGATTAAAAGCAGTGGTTCGTGCCTTCAGTTTCACACGAATGCTGCCATCAATCCACGGTTTCTGGTTAGGGAATGTTTTAATCGTTGCTATGGGAACGACATCTTCAACGCACGTTCTAATGAACTCGCACACCGTATCAGCGTATTCGTCAATGTTGTTGTCTGACGCAATACGAAACATCTCCCAGTCCACGTGATGGAAGTGATCCTTAGGTAATACATGTATCACTAGCCACTTTAACTATGCCACTTTGTTTACATACTCATCTCATATGTATATACTGTACTCGATACCATCTACTGTATCTTGCCTATGCTGCTCTGTACCATCACTCATTCATATATCCTTATGTACATATTCTTTATCCCCTTACACTGTGTATAAGACAGTAGTTTTGGAATTGTTAGTTAGATTACTTGTTGGTTATTACTGCATTGTCGGAACTAGAAGCACAAGCATTTCGCTACACTCGCATTAACATCTGCTAACCATGTGTATGTGACAAATCAAATTTGATTTGATTTGATATGGCATGTATTAATTTGTGGATGTCCATCATCCATTTTGTATGATATGTTACGAATTTGCAAAACGTACAATACAATATGTTACATATGGTTACATAAGCAGATGCTTGCTTACTTAAGGCAAAAATGAAAGGTTGGGTGAGAGTATAACGTGACTGTCTAGCAACTCAAATGTTGCAGGTTCAAATTTAAGCATTTTACCTAATTAGCAAATGTTCAACTACTTACCACTTTTTGGCTATTTTGCAACTACATGTTAGCTATCCCTTCCCCTTCCCTCACCCAAACCTTGACCCTTTTAGCAAATGAATGATGAATGAATGTGAATCAATGATAATTGATGATAATTAGCTAGCTGGCATTCGGGGGCTTCGTTTCCTAACCCAAAACAACATGTGTGTTCTCATAATAGCTTATTGTGTCATTTTTAGGGCACTTGTCTACTACAAATATAGCAAGGGCTATTGGCAGCAAATAGCAAAACATATCTGCAAGTATTCAGTAACGTACACAGCTGGTTGCATACTAACGGGGTAAGTGTCACCAGCCTGAATCTATTCTGTAGTTGCAGTCCTCCTATTAGTATATAAACTGAGTATACAAAACAGCTCTTTCTGTGACATAGACTGACCAGGTGAATCCAGGTGAAAGCTATGACCCCTTATTGATGTCCCTTGTTAAATCCACTTCAATCAGTGTAGATGAAGGAGATGAGACATGTTAAGGAAGGATTTTTAAGCCGCGAGACAATTGAGACATGGATTGTGTGTCTGTGCCATTCAGAGGGTGGTATGGGCAAAACAAAAGATTTAACTTCTTCGATATACATTCCCGTTTTAAACAAGATATTTTGTCACGAAAAGATGCTCGACTATGGATATAATTGACAGCTTTGGAAAGAAAACACTCTGACATTTCCAAAACTGCAAAGATAATATCTGTGAGTGCCACAGAACTGATGCTACAGGCGAAACCAAGATGAAATTTCAAACAGGAAATGCCCCAGATTTTGAAGGCGCTGTGTTCCAATGTCTCCTTATATGGCTGTGAATGCGCCAGGAATGAGCTTACATTTTCTGTCGTTTCCCCAAGATGTCTGCAGCATTGTGACGTATTTGTAGGCATATCATTGGAAGATTGACCATAAGAGACTACATTTATCAGGTGCTCGCTTGGTGTCCTCCATCGAAATTATTGCGTAATCTCCAGCTGCGTGTATTTTTCCATTTGGTTCAGAGGAGAAACCAAACTGCCACAAATGATTTATCATCGAATAGATATGTGAAAAACACCTTGAGGATTGATTCTAAACAACGTTTGCCATGTTTCTGTCGATATTATGGAGTTAATTTGGAAAAAAGTTTGGCGTTGTAATGACTGAATTTTTGTTTTTCTTTCTTAGCCAAACGTGATGAACAAAACGGAGCGATTTCTCCTATACAAATAATTTGCTATCTAACTGGAGAGTCTCCTCATTGAAAACATCCAAAGTTCTTCAAAGGTAAATTATTTTATTTGAATGCTTTTCTTGTTTTTGTGAAAATGTTGCCTGCTGAATGCTAGGCTTAATGCTATGCTAGCTATCAATACTCTTACACAAATGCTTGTGTAGCTATGGTTGAAAAGCATATTTTGAAAATCTGAGATGACAGTGTTGTTAACAAAAGGCTAAGCTTGTGAGTGAATATATTTCTTTCATTTCATTTGCGATTTTCATGAATAGTTAATGTTGCGTTATGGTAATGAGCTTGAGGCTATGATTACGCTCCCGGATACGGGATTGCTCGACGCAAGAAGTTAAGTGCCTTTGTTGAACAGGGTAGGCACAGGAGGTTGTTGGCACCTTCATTGGGGCGAACGGGCTTGTGTTAATGACTGGAGTGGAATGGAATCAAACACATGGTTTCCAGGTGTTTGATGCCAATCCATTAGCTTCGTTCTGGCCATTAGTATGAGCCGCTTTCCCCTCAGCAGCCTCCCGTCAGGGTATGGTGGTAGGTGCTAGGCACACACCGGTTTGTGTCAAGAGCTGCAACGCTACAGGGTTTTTCACGCTCAACAGTTTCCCATGGGTATCAAGAATGGTCCACCACCCAAAGTACGCCTAGCGAACTAGACACAACTGTGTGCGAAGCTGTCATCAAGGCAAAGGGTGGCTACTTTGAAGACTCTCAAATATAAAATATTTTGATTTGTTTAACACTTTTTTGGTTACTACATGATTCCATATGTGTTATTTCATAGTGTTATATGTCTTCACTATTATGCTACAATGTAGAAAATTGTAAAATAAAGAAAAGGCCTCGAATGAATAGGTGTGTCCAAACTTTTGACTGGTACTATATGTTCCCACACCTTGCAAGGAACCAAATGTACTAGCTGGGAATACTATTAGTCCTGGAGTTAACCCAACCACTAATGATAATGTAATCAGTGCTGTGTGTATATGTTTGTCTTGTATGTTGTAAGGAGGTGCAACATTCCACTGTGCCAATGGACTACACCTGGGCCCGAGTGAGTAATGCCAACCAGTCAGTGCCATGTTGGCACGTCCTTTGTGAATTTTCTTCTGAATCCGGATCTCTGATTGGCTATGTTCAACCGTGTATTTACTGTTCCATGACTTTCTCTCTCTACCTCCCTCTGTGACATAGGAGCTGGGTCTGATATAGGTACCGAAGTCGGGCTCCTTCATGACCAGTATCTGTGACGAGAGGGGCCTGGAGCTGATCTATGCTGCCATGCCTATCAGCTTTTAAAATTGAGTTCTCTGACTGATACATGGGGCTGTGTATTCTTCAAACATGTCAGGGAACTCCTGTCTTATATGGGACACCATACAGAAATGTATAATATTTGCACATTTTTATATTAGCAGAACACTCTTTCTACAGTATTTTGTGAAGAATGGTGTGTTGTTACACTTATAACTTATCAAAACACTTAGCCTCACTTCTGTAGGCTACTGATTGATGAGTGGTATGAGAAGAGTGCCATCCTCCTGAATCTCACATCTGCCTGTAGTTATTGAACTCTGCCTGCTGGACCCATGGGTTGAGGCAAACTGTCATATCCAGATGGAGTGTCATGCACTCCACCCCTCCAGCCACCTGACTCCACCTGTCCATACATTACATAGATGGAAGGGACTTCATCACCCACACTCGAGACTTAAAGACACAACCTGGTCTCAGAGCATTTCATATTATTCTGTACGTAAATCCTAGACACCCCATTTAGTATCATATGTTACGTTTCGTATGGTATGTATTAATTTGTGGATGTCCATCATGCATTCGTATGATGTTACGAATTACAATTCGTATGATATGTTACTAATTTGCAAAACCTATAATAAGTTAGAATTTGCAAAACCTACAATGTTATACGCCCACCCAGCCACCCTTCTTTCGTTTTTGCCTAAAGTAACCTTCTGTCTTATGTAACCATACCAAACTTAACATATCATACAAATTCTGAGCTTCCCAGATGTACTTTTCCTATGCTACGTCTAGTCTATGAGACCAGGTTGCCCCCTACACACTGCAATACATATTTTTATTGCGCCAACCTGTCACTCAATCATTTGTACTTGTTTGCTATTTGTATATAGTGACATAGAACAAAAGCAGAGGGGCTAAAGTTTGAACTGAGGGGGGCTATGCCTCCAGGCCAGAGTTAAGGTTAGGATTAGGAGTTAGGTTAAGGGTTAACGTTAGGTGAAGTAAGTAGCTAAAAAGTGGTAAGTAGATGCAAAGTTGCTAATGATCCAAAATGCTAAAGTTGTCCATGATAAGATTTCCAACACGCAATCTTTGGGTTGCTAGACTTTAGCGTTATACAGCCACTCATCTACCCAGACCAACAGGTGTCATACCAACAGTAATATATACTAATTTGAGTGTCCCAGATTTACATAGGCCAGTTTAATGTAACCTAACATAAAGTAACATATCATACTAAATGGAGTGTCAAGTATCTTAGTAAAATATAATACATTTTTTTCTGAGACCAGGCTGATGATCCATACCCAACCCTCCAGTAAGTCATGAATAACTCACTTACAAAACTCTGTTGTTTTGGACTTTATAACCAAAATTATAATTTTTACACTGTAGTAAATTTGGACACTATAATTAATGCTTTGGACTCATATCGATGCCACATAGTCCATTTAAAACCAGAGAAGTTGGTTCTATGGGTCAGTTGACCTTCATAAAGGATGCATGTGAGGAAATCAAGAAATCGTATGACTTACAGCACACCACATAAACCTCTATAGAGAACTCTACAGAAGGCTTGATCCAGCATTGATCAATAGGACTAAAGCCGTGTTGGGCTCTGGTGGTGACATGCTCTCTGTCATCTAATGGAATGATGAGCCGGTTGCCTGTTCCCCACCTCCCTCTTGTGTCATCCTGCTTATGTTTCCACACACCCGTAACCTCCCATCCAATCCAAACCAGGGTTCTGAGCTCAGAGCTCTCTAATTGTTCCAAACCACCGATTTGGCTCGTGTGGCGGCATCCCCAGATTTCCCACAGAATCTTCTGCCGTGCTGCCACAGTAAATCCTGGGAGGATGCAGCGGGTAGCAGGCTGTGGGCATGGAAAGGGGGTCAATGCCATCAGAAACCATGACCTCAAAACCTGAGGGTCACAAATCCCAGATCTAAGAGGCAGACAGCCTTGAGAATCTGAGCAGCTGTGCGTATAAACTCAAATGCTAATTTCAGAACTAACATTTATGAACAACGGTGTTATGCTACCACTCCTCAGACATGCTCTGGCTAAATGGAAAAAAAGAGAGACTCTCCCTTCACCCCTAGTTAGCCTGCGGCTGTGGCTGTTGGGGCTCCCTGTGTGTACGGTGGTGGTGAGGGGGAGAGCAGGGGCCCCAGCTGGTATTTACAGAGCAGGGTCACCTCCAGCTGAGAGGCCTGCTCGCTAGTTGGTTTGGATCACCCTGCATTGCCCGGGGGCGGAACTCTAAGCCAGTGCTTCCCAAACTGTGGGGCGCACATGAATTAACATTAGGCATGGCAAAAATGTATTGAACTCTGCCTGCTTTTTTGCAAGAAAATTAGCTTTAAAACTGCAACATGTTCTCTGCACCCTATGACAATGTGTAGAATTGCATGAAATAAGCTTTAAACCTGCAACCTTTGCAGGGATGTTCCCCAATGGTGAAAGGGGGGCCTGAGTGAAAATGTTTGGAACCCCTGCTCTAAGCAGGTTAGAGTGCTTCATAATATACAGTGGGAGGACCACCAGTACAGTGCAATTGAAGAGGTGTGTTCCAAAACGCTATATCCACCAATGTTTCACATTTGTGTCTGGATCTCTCAAGTGAGGTGTAAGAAGGATGTTCCTAATTCATAGGAGAGATGTTAAATTTTTTATCAAAAGGTTTTACTTTTAAACTTTCATGTGCCTTTAATAACAAACTTGTAGGGTATCTGTAATTATGAATACATTTTAAAAAATTACAAACCTAGTTTATTTCTCATGGAGAAACAAAGGATTCCTCCTGGTTAGCCTTAATTGGCTGAGATAATGAAGGTGCTGGTCATGCCGAGAGATGAGTCCTGATTGGTCTGCCATGTAACAGTCTACCACGGATTTTAAAAAAAATATATATATAATAGACATCCCTGTTAGTGAGCGTTTCACCTTTGCCAAGATAATCCATCCACCTGACAAGTGTGGCATATAAAGAAGCTGATTACCTAGTGCTGGGGACAATAAAATGGCACTCTAGAATGTGCAGTTTTGTCACACAATCCAATGCCACCGATGTCTCAAGTTTAGAGGAAGCGTGCAATTGGCATGCTGACTGCAGAAATGTCCATCAGAGCTTTTTCCAGAGAATTTAGTGTTTGTTTCTCTAACAACATCATTTTAAAGAATTTGGCAGTATGTCGAACCGGCCTCACAAACGCAGACCATGTGTAACCTGCCCAGGACATCCGGCTTCTTCAACTGCGGGATAGTCTGAGACCAGCCACCCAGACAGCTGATGAAACTTTGGGTTTGCACAACCAAATAATTTCTGTACAAACTGTCAGAAAGCGTCTTAGGGAGGCTCATCTGCATGCTCATTGTCTTCACTAGGGTCTTCGCCTGACAGCAGTTTGGGATTGTAACAGACTTCAGTGGGGAAATGCTCACCTTCGATGGCTTCTGGCACGCTGGAGAAGTGTGCGCTTCACGGATGAATCCCAGTTTCAACTGTACCGGGCAGATGGCAGACAGCATGTATGGCATCGTGTGGGTGAGCAGTTTGCTCATGTCAACGTTGCTAACAGAGTTCCCCATGGTAGTGGTGGGGTTATGGTATGGACAGGCATAAGCTACGGACAACGAACACAATTGCATTTTATCTATGGCAATTTAAATGCACAGAGATACTGTGACGAGATCCTGAGGCCCATTGTCGTACTGTACCATTCATCCACCGCCATCACCTCATGTTTCAGAATGATAATGCACAGCCCCATGTCGCAAGGATCTATACACAATTCCTGAAAGGAAAATGTTCCAGTTCTTCTATGGCCTGCATTCTCATCGGATATGTCACCCATTGAGTATGCTTGGGATAATCTAGTTCTACGTGTACGACAGCGTGTTCCAGTCTCCCCCAATATCCAGCAACTTCGCACAGCCATTGAAGAGGAGTGGAACAACATTCCACAGGCCACAATCAACAGCCTAATCAACTATGTGAAAGAGATGTCACGCTGCATGAGGCAAATGGCTGTCACACCAGATACTGACTGGTTTTCTGATCTATATTCCCAGTCATGTGAAATCCATAGATTATGGCCCCAATTAATCTATTTAAAATTGACTGATTTCCTTATATGAACTGTAACTCAGTAAAATCTTTGAAATTGTTGCATGTTGCATTAATACTTTTATTCAATGTAGTTGCTTGGTATATAACGGCAGCTGACGTTATAAATTGTATCTCAGCCACTTTTCCCCTCATGTTGGTTAAGTGTGCCTTGAATTCTAAATATATCATTGACAGCAAAGCATCACCACACCTCCTCCTCCATGCTTCACGGTGGGAACCACACTTGCAGAGATAATCCGTTCACCTACTCTGCGTTTCACAAAGACATGGCGGTTGGAACCAAAAAATAATAATCAAAAATTTGGACTCATCAGACCCAAGGACAGATTTCCACTTGGCCCAAGCAAGTCTCTTCTTTAGTGTGGGGGTGCTTTGCTGGTGACACTGTCTGTGATTTATTTAGAATTCAAGGCACACTTAACCAACATGGCTACCACAGAATTCTGCAGCGATACGCCGTCCCATCTGGTTTGGGCTTAGTGGGACTATCATTTGTTTTTCAACAGGACAATGACCCAAAACTCACCTCCAGGCTGTGTAAGGGCTATTTGACCAATAAGGAGAGTGATGGAGTGCTGCATCAGATGACCTGGCCTCCACAATCACTCAACCTCAACCAATTTGAGATGGTTTGGGATGAGTTGGATGACAGTGAAAGAAAAGCAGCCAACAAGTTCTCAGCATATGTGTGGGAACTCCTTCAAGACTGTTGGAAAACCATTCCTCATGAAGCTGGTTGAGAGAATGCCAAAAGTATGCAACATTGTCATCAAGACAAAGGGTGGCTTCTTTGAAAAATATCAAATATATTTGGACTTGTTTAACACTTTTCTGTTTACTACATGATTCAATGTGTGTTATTAGTTTTGATGTCTTCACTATTATTCTACAATGTAGAAAATAGTGAAAATAAAGACAAACACTTGAATGAGTAGGTGTGTCCAAACTTTTAACTTGTACTGTATATGGTATATATTTTTTGGCATTAGTTATACTGTTTTAGATGTTGATTATTGCACTGTTGTACATGTCTGTTGTTGAACAACCCCATGCCATGATTAGATAGTGACAAAATGACACCAATCTCTTTCATAAGCTTATATAACAACATTTCTGAAAATGGACATATAGTGTTTTGAATGAAACTCTTCATATCAGGACTTACACCCACCAGTATGATGGCCAACACACCAGGACCCGTTAGGTTTTTCCATTCGTTATGACTCTCACTTTAGTCCCTTGGGAAAATATTCTGCTGAAGTGGTCAACTGGAAATATGCTACATGTTAATGTTCCTACTCAACTGCTTTATTTTATAGGCAACTTTGATGGAAAATTGCTTTATAGCTATAACACATGAGTAAATGGGGAATTTATTAACATTATTACACAATTGACAAGGCAACATATCTTTCAGTCCCTCTGCTTTTGGATTGTGAATCTTGAAGTTACGTCTCAGCCATTCACAGAGCTTTCTTAGACTTTTTTTGTTGCTGTAATTACCAGGCTTTGCACACTTCCTTTGCCCTCATTAAACAACATTTTTAATGGATGAGGTTTGAAATAAACATGTTTCTCAGTGAGGGGGTGGGTTGGGTTAAGGTTCAGAGAGTTTGTTAGCCTTTAAAGTTTGTTACCACTAAAGAAAGTGCCATAGAGATGTGCACAGGAAGTACCTATGGATGACTGTGTGGTTTAAGAATGGTGTGAGATACGTACAGGGAAATTAAACCTCACTGAAGGTCTTACTTCAGACAGCCTTGTTCTTTGAGAACACGGAAATATTAGACCAGGACTGAGAAACAAAAGGATGGGTTCAGTAGGAGGTAAGGTCAGTGGAAAATACAGCTTCTCTTTGTAATAGGAATAGGGCAGCAAGGGCACCCACATGACTTTGTAAATCCACCATCCTTGTCCCTCTAGTTTAAGATCATGCTTCCTCTGGTTAAAGTTAACACAGGCCAAATTATTCCTCATGTTCACACTCTGTCTCTGAAGGGGCCTTGGACGGAGAGCTGGATGAAACCAAACCCTTAGCCCAGAACCCATATTCCCCTTCTACATTCCCCAGTCCTGAGCACCTCTGCTCTGCTACACTCCCTCCACTCTGACCAAAAGTGTGTTTTCTCTTTCTCTCCTTATTTCCTGGCCTTAAGTCATGATAACAAGCCCTGCACCCAGTGACAGATGCTGTCAGTTGGCAGTCAGGCATTCAGGGAGGCTCTAGCTGAATCAACAGTAGGCCCAGAGAGTGGTCCACACACACATGTGCATGCATGCAAGCACACACACATGTGCATGCATGCAAGCACACACACATGCACAAATGCTGGCATATGTACACACCACAGGAGGTTGGTGGCACCTTAATTGGGGAGGACAGGCTCGTGGGAATGGCTGGAGCAGGATATAGTGCAATGGTATCAAATAAATCAAACACGTGGTTTCCATGCAAACAGGTGTGTATGCATGTACACACACACAATCCTCACACACTGGCCAAATGAAAACACATAGCACCACATTTAAACTCCAGTTAATACAAATCATACAATAGAGTGATAATTTAAATAGAGGTTGAGAAGGGGAGAGTCAGAGGGACACAGGAAGTAAAATGGAATAATAAAAGTGTGGATGTAGTGTACTGTAGAAAGTCAGGAAGGGGGAACAAATATGTTATTAAAGACTTTATGACCCAGAACCCACTGTAATTTTGAGGGTGGTGAGATGGACAGCAGGGAGGTTCCTACCCCAGACAGGCCTCACTCCGGCCCCCCTTCAGTCCCAGTGCAGTGCTCCATACATCTCTGACGCACAGGCGGAGTTGAAAACACTGCCGTGTTCCTGTTCTCTTTTATCTCCTCATTCCATTCCCTTCCCCAGTTCCCCCCCATTAGTTCATGAAGCTGGAAGCCTGCCAAGCAAAACCCTGACCCCGATTCCATGGGTTCGATTCAGTCGCAGAGCAGACTCCCCTTTCTGCAGGGAGGGCCTCTGCCCTGGCCCTCAGTTCCCGCAACCCACAGGCAGTACTGTCCTGCGATTGGCTGTCAAACACTGCCAGGTAGTTAAAAGGGTTCATGGGATTGGCTCACATGCTGTGTCAGAAAGTTCAGCAAAAGATGGTTGGATAGAGACCACTTCATAAACCACTGACTATCCATGACGCATCAAATCAGTGCAATGCTAATTTCGTGGACAAACACATGCAACATAAATGGTAGTAGCGTCTGTCAACAGACTGTGGGATGTGATGACTAATGATGAACTTTGTTTCCGGTACTCTGATTTTTATCATTTCTGAAGCCCACAGACGTGCCTGAAACTGGCTGAGAGTTTATGTTTAAAGGAGTGCAGACTTCGCTAATCTTGTTAATATAATTTCTAACATGTCTCCCTCAGGACTTAAGCATCTAAAGCAAATAAGTTATTCGATTTTTGATTTGATTTGATTTTTGATTTGGGTGCCCGAGATTAATGCAATGCAATTGTCTAATTTCACTCTTACTGTCCCCAAGTTCTAAAAGAGCATGGAATTGTATATTCAAAGACATGTTCTGTTATGATGTGACTGCTGCTGGTCAGACATGATGGAGTTCAAGACATTCTCCAAACCTACCATGATATTTTCAGAAAATGCTTCAGTGGAAAACTAATTTGAAATCAAAGACAACAACGAAAAGGCACATCATGTTTTTCTCCTTCCTGGGTTCCCTTTCAGTCAGTCAACTTCGGCACAACATACTATGGGGAGTTGCACTCTCATGACTTCAGATGAAGGCCAATGAAATTCGCGCCTCGCTGGAAGCTCTGTCTTCCACACGTAATAAGCCTGAGGCTTGGATTCATTTCCTTAATTATTAATTATTCTGCCTTTCACCTCAGTGTGAACAGGAACGAGTCACACTACAACAAACAATTGGAACAGGAGACCATCGTAAGTTGCGCCAACTAAATTGTCCCTTAGTTGTAAAGCGTGCTCACCCCCTGGATAATGATGTTTAAATGGTTCTCATGTGTTTCTTAATCACAAACAATTCGTTTTTCTTTGAATTGCTTGGCTTGGATAAAGAAATAAGTAAGATGACTAATGCAAACAAAACGATGAAGGCTAACAAGGTAGGTTTGTGTTTGGGACCATGCCCAAATGAATGAAAATATACTCACATTTGTTGTCTTGTATGTTTCAGCTCGGCACATGCTCAGGCTGCCCTCGCTCTAATCAGTTTGTGTGCAAGAGTAGGGGACGGCTGGTACTGTTCCCCTACTAGTCTGTGGCACAGGTTCTCTTGAAAATAGTGTAGCATTCTTTAGCGGGCTTGGCGTTTCAGATAGTGACTTCCTCTCCCGGGTACCAGTACCTCGGCTGAGTCTGAGTTGTGGGATGTGGAGATGGTTTTGGTCTTTGGTTGGGTGGAATGTATCCTATCTCCGGTGCGCTCTGAGGCCGGTTAAGGGAGACTACTGGAAGAGAGAGTGAGACCAGGTTCTGTGAGTATCCCCCCACTGCCTGTGTCTGCCTTGGTTAAGCACCACTTGCCTCTCTTCCCTGAAGGTTCCGGGTCCCACCTCGTGATCCGGTCCTACGTAGACTTGAGACCAGACTAGCTAACAAGCACTGCATAGCGTGCCATCAAGTTAGCTAACCCATAGAGGTGAGCTAGCTACTACTAGTTATTCCTGCTTTCCTATGGTGTTGTTGCTTGGGTAGCTCTCTTGTTTAGTATACACAACTTTAAGTCACTTGGTTATTCTAAACGGACTGTGCTGTGGTCAAAGATGCTAGCTAGTCTAGCTTATAATAAAGAGCCTCCTGGCTAACTTTGGCTATCATGCATAACTTCTGTTGAATGAAGCTTACTAGTGTTCCCCCCGGTGCTTTGGCAACCCCATTCCTATTTTCAAGTTTTTCCTAGTTTGAGGGAGTTTGAGGGAGTAGAGAAAGCAGGGCTTGTGTGCTCCTCCAATGAGGAAGTAGCCCCTGATCATCTGCACGGCTCCCCAACAAGATTACTGTGTGAACAGTGCCCCATGTTTGGTATGGCAAACAGGGTAATACGTCAGCCCTCTGTGCCCATAAGAGGGCAGGGCTTCGTGCATGCTATATAGTCTCACGGAAGCACGCTTGTTGGAAGTTTGTCCATGTTTAATGCCCCTCTGGTACCCCACATTTCATGGTGTTCACAGGATTCAAGGGCTATATTAATCTCTCCAAGCTGGGAGTAATAAATTGGGCAATTCACTCTCTGTCCACAAAAGGGCACCCCTCCCGCATAGGTGGCATATTAATGGGATTCATTGCTGATTCCTGCCTGTATTTCACTAGTTCCTATGAGTCAAGGGAACAAGCAGGGTTGGACATGACCATGCTATTATCCCCCACAAAGTCTCTGGGTTCATAGGAACCCTGAAATTAGCTGTCTTTCTCCGGCTCTGCGCTTTTCATTCCTAGAAATGAGATTTGATTACAAATCGATCCTGTCAGTTACTACAAAAGGGGTCAATCTTTCAGAGCTGTTTGTCTCATTCCCACCTATAACTGATCTGTAGGGTAACCTCCATGATAAGTTTTTTTCCTCTCGGCCTATTCTTAATGCATGCGGTCCAGTGCTGGGTGACAGCCATTTACCGGATCGCATCTTACCACCTAAACCAAGTGAGTTAGGCTCGTTGTGACAACAGTATCCCAAGGTGGCACTGCCAATCGGGGTACGTCACTGATTGCCAGAGTGGGTCAGGCTTTAGGCAAACCTTGACACATAAACACAGTTTTTTCAACCCCACAGTGTTCATGGGTGTCAAAAGTCTCCCACGTGTGAGATCGATGAAAAGTATTCCTTCTCCACGTTCAGATACACGGTTGTCAATAGTGGTGGAAATTGAAAAGAACCAATCTCTCCCAGTCCACAAAGTGCACAGTGTCGGCTCATGGATCATGCAAACAGTGACGTGAGGGTACAGGCTACAAATTGTTGTGTGTCCTCCATGCGCCTGCAGTATCATTACATCGACTGTTCCCAAGGCCTCAGCGCTCATTTTGAAGGAGGAAATATCCTCCCGTCTCCAGAAGCAGGCAATCCGAGTGGTTCCTATGTCAACAATCTAGGACAGATGGTACAGCCAGTAATTCCTGGTTTAGGAAAAGCAACAGGACTTTGCGTCCCACTCTAGACCTACTGCCTAGAATGAGCTACAAAGTGCTCAAGAGCCGCCGGCCATTACAGTCGACTGGCTTTTGTCGGCAGGCTTTTGCTGGTCTGAACTGACAATATATAGGTGGTGGCATGCCTCAGAAATTCGGGTAGAGACTCTGTACCTCTCCCTCCTAACCTTGGCTCACTTTCTATTGCTGGGGAGATGCTTGCTTTGGGCGATGCATGTCCCCGGTTGCCTCTGGTGCAGATATTTTATCCAGGTGGGACCCTCTCTCTCAGGAGTGGAGGCTACATCCCTGGGTGGTTTACCAGGTATGGAAACATTTCGGCAGGGTTAAAGGAGGGGTCCAGAGCATTGCTTCCCAATGGGGCACTCGGGTCCCTCCTAGAGAAAAATAGACAACACTGTACAGTCGTGTCCGAAGGTTTTGAGAATGACACAAAAAAATATTTTCACAAATTCTGCTGCCTCAGTTTGTATGATGGCAATTTGGATATACTCCAGAATGTTATGAAGAGTGATCAGATGAATTTTAATTTAATTGCAAAGTCCCTCTTTGCCATGCAAATTAACTGAATCCCCCCAAAACATTTCCACTGTATTTCAGCCCTGCCACAAAAGGACCAGTTGACATCATGTCAGTGATTCTCTCATTAACACAGGTGTGAGTGTTGACGAGGACAAGGATGGAGATCACTCTGTCATGCTGAGTGAGTTTGAATAACGGACTGGAAGCTTCAACAAGAGGGTGGTGCTTGAAATCATTGTTCTTCCTCTGTCAATCATGGTTACCTGCAAGGAAACACGTGCCATCATCATTGCTTTGCACAAAAAGGGCTTCACAGGCAAGGATATTGCTGCCAGTAAGATTGCACCTAAATCAACCATTTATCGGATCATCAAGAACTTCAAGGAGAGCAGTTCAATTGTTGAGAAGAAAGCGTCAGGGTGCCCAGGAAAGTCCAGCAAGCACTGGTTGATTCAAAATTGATTCAGCTGCAGGATCGGGGCAGGATCGGGGCACCACCAGTACAGGAATGGCAGCAGGCAGGTGTGAGTTCATCTGCACGTACAGTGAGGCAAAGTCTTTTGGTGGATGGCCATGTGTCAAGAAGGGCAGCACAGAAGCCACTTCTTTCCAGGAAAAACATCAGGGACAGACTGATATTCTGCAAAAGGTACAGTAAAGTCATTTTCTCTGATGAATCCCCTTTCTGATTGTTTGGGGCATCCAGAAAAAAGCTTGTCCGGAGAAGACAAGGTGAGCGCTACCATCAGTCATGTGTCATGCCAACAGTAAAGCATCCTGAGACCATTCATGTGTGGGGTTGCTTCTCAGCCAAGGGAGTGGGCTCACTCACAATTTTGCCTAAGAACAGAGCCATGAATAAAGAATGGTACCAACACATCCTCCGAGAGCAACTTGCCATGAGGCAAAAGTGATAACTAAGTGGCTCGGGGAACAAAACATTTATATTTTGGGTCCATGGCCAGGAAACTCCCCAGACCTTAATCCTATTGAGAACTTGTGGTCAATCCTCAAGAGGCTGGTGGACAAACAAAAACTCACAAATTCTGACAAACTCAAAGCATTGATCATGCAAGAATGGGCTGCCATCAGTTAATTGACAGCATGCCAGGGCAGATTGCAGAGGTCTGGAAAAGGAAGGGTCAACACTGCAAATATTGACTCTTTGCATCAACTTCATGTAATTGTCAATAAAAGCCTTTGACACTTATGAAATGCTTGTAATTATACTTCAGTATTCCATAGCATAACACCTGACAAAAATATCTAAAGACACTGAAGCAGAAAACTTTGGAAATTAATATGTGTGTCATTCTCAAAACTTTTGGCCATCACTGTACGTAAAGATCTATGTATCTATTTATGTGAGAAAATGTGTTGTTGTCTGTTTTTTCAATGAGAGACCCGAGTGCTAAATTGGGAACGAATGCTCTGGCGCACCAGTGGCCTTGTAACCCTCCATTAAGCATTTCCGCCAGAGGTTCTGATTTAGCCCACGTTGGAGCGGGTCTCCCGGGAGTTCTTACCATTTATTATTTTGGCAGCCTTGGTTCACGGAGTTCATTCACTTTTTATGCAGGGACCTGTGGCAACTCCCGTTGCACAGGGCCCTTTTGTCCCAGGCACATGGGCAGGTTTGGCAAGCGAGGCCAGAGATGTGGTTCTTATGGGCCTGGCCCCTGTGAGGGCCAATCTGATGGCTAGAGAATGTTATTGCTACCATTCAGTCTGCAAGGGCACCGTCCACGAGAGGGCTGCATATAAGTGGCAAGTGTTTTATAGCTCTGGTGCCAAGATAAAGGAGTGAGGGACATCCTTATGTTCCTACAGGAGCTTTCCAAGCAGGGGCTGGCAATTCTCAGGTCCTTACCTTTTAAGTGTTTTTACAGCTGGGACAGGGGAAAGTAACTAGGCAGCGTGCCGTGTACGCAATACCCAGACTGACGCATCTGGCGGGAGTCAGATCTGGGTGGTCTGCCAAGGGCCGTTTAATTTAGTGTCCGTTGGGGTGAAGTTAGGGCATGGTATATTTCCCTATAGTATGTTGTACTGAAGTTGTCTGACTGAAAGGGAACGTAAAGTTAAGACTATAACTACTGTTCCCTGAAGGAAGGATATGAGGTACAACACCTGTTTGGTACCACGATGCTCATTCCTGGGCTCGGTGGAGAGCGGTATTAAATTGAAGGAATGAATCCGAGCCTCACGCTTATCACCTGTGGAAGGCGGGGCTTCCAGCAAGGCGCAGATTTTATTGGCCTTGTCAGGCGTGATTGTAAATCCTTCAACCGAAGTCGCAAGAGTTTGTCTCCCCATAGTATGGTGTACCTTGTTTCCCTCCTCAGGGAACAGTAGTTATAGTCATAACATTGTTTTTTACCCTCTGGGTAAGGACATGCAGTGCAGCAGCCAATTCACAAAACATCTGAGCTCCTAGAGCACAAACACGAAGGACCTTGCTCAGTAGCGTTGCGGTGCTCACCACAAAAGGAACAAAATAAAGTGACCCCACATTTACTTCCATTTGATAGCGCTTGAGCCTGAATTTTCCCGCCCCTTTTCATTTACTGAGGCCTGGTTACCACGTCGAGCCTGGTTACCATGCAGCAAGAATGTGGCCCAGTGTGGAGCAAAATGCCAACCTGCAGGCTGGACACTCCAGGCTGGACACTGCAGGCTGGAGTATGACTGCCAACTACCCAGCTACCCCCTGGCACTCTGTGACATCACATCCTGTCATTGTGTTGAGTGTGCAGACCTGACCGGACTGGCGATTTCCCAATCAGTGCTTTCTGCCCTCCAAACCCCCAAGAAAAACAGTGCATTTACAATAAGAGGAAATCAACACATTAGGCGCATGAGAGATGTTGGCGGACGTTGTGACATATTGTAGACTCATTCGAATATTGCTCATCTGAGCAACAAAATCAGAATGTACAAAATGTATTCTGACAGCACATTTGACCTTAAATAACTTAATACTTGTATAATACTAGATATGTTATGCAGGATTAAACTGTGAATAAGTACATGTGACTTAAAATATATGTCTTGTAAGTCTGACCCAAAGCTCAAACTTATTATCACCATCCAATATTTACATTTCCAACCGTCTTTAAATTTTACCACCTACTGTATATGTCAACAGTTGCTACAATCTCTCCTATTTGGGCTCATTGGAATTAGCACCATTCAAAAGCTGTAAATGAATATTCATGAGGACCTGAAGCTCTATTTCACACTGAGGCCTGATTGGGGAGCAACTGGGATCTACGTTTGAAGCCTCACTACTTACACCATGTACTTACTGCACATTGACTGAACACGATCTGTGCCCTACAGCTGACATGCGGTCCACAATGTGTACATTTGTATGTCTTTTATAATTTTTTATACACAGTGCCTTCGGAAAGTATCCAGACCCCTTGACATTTTTTACATGTTCTTACGTTACATCCTTATTCTAAAATGGATTATTAAATAGAAATAATCCTCAGCAATCTACATAGGAACTTTTTCTCTTCTCTCTGTGAATCTACAGCACTTACTGTGTTGCTGCATAGATGGCACTGTATTTCCCATCAACTACTGAACTATTACCCTAATTGTAAAGGGGTGGTTTCAGGATGCTGGTTATGATTTCAATCTTGAAGGACATTGTCTTAGTAACTAATACCTAAGTTTTTATGTAGCCCATTTATATAGCCCATAATGACAAAGCGAAAACATTTTTTATTTTATTTTAGCAAATGTATTAAAAATAATGAACAGAAATACCTTATTTACATAAGTATACAGACCCTTTTCGATGAAACTCGAAATTGAACTCCGGTGCATCCTGTTTCCATTGATCATCCTTGAGATGTTTCTACAACTTGATTGGAGTGCAGCTGTGGTAATTTCAATTGAATGGAGATGATTTGGAAAGACACACACCTGTCTATATAAGGTCCCACAGCTGACATTGCATATCAGAGAAAAAACCAAGCCATGAGGTCAAAGAAATTGTCCATAGAGCTCCGAGACAGGAAGGGTACCAAAATATTTCTGCAGCAAGAACACAGTGGCCTCCATCATTCCTAAATGACAATAGTTTGGAACCACCAAGGCTCTTCCTAGAGCTGGCCACAGAGCCAAACTGAGCAATTGGGGGAGAAGGGCCTTGGTCAGGGAGGTGACCAAGAACCTGATGGTCACTCTAACAGAGCTCTAGACTTCCTCTGTGGAGATGGGAGAAACTTCCAGAATGACAACCATCTCTGCAGCACCCCACTAATCAGGCCTTTATGGTAGAGTGGCAAGATGGAAGCCACTCCTCAGTAAAAGGAACATGACAGCCCGCTTGGAGTTTGCCAAAAGCCACCTAAAGACTCAGACCATGACAAACTATATTATCTGCTGATGAAACCAAGATTGAACTCTTTGGTCTGAATGCCAAGTGTCACACCTGTAGGAAACCTGACACCATCCCTACGGTGAAGCATGGTGGTGGTGGCAGCATCATGCTGTGGGGATGTTTTTCAGTGGCAGGGACTGGGAGACTAGTCAGGATCGAGGGAAAGATGAACAGAGCAAAGTACAGAGATATCCTTGATGAAAACCTGCTCCAGAGCAGTCAGGACCTCAGACTGGGGCAACGAGCTCTGTCATAGTGACCATCGGGTTCTTGGTCACCTTCTCCCCCGATTGGGCGACCAGCTCTAGGAAGAGTCTTGGTGATTCCAAAACAGAAATGTTTTGGTGCCCTTCCCCAGATCTGTGCCTCAACATAATACTGTATCGGAGCTCTACGGACAATTCCTTTGACCTCATGGCTTGGTTTTTGCTCTGACATGCACTGTCAAATGTTATAGACTGGTGTGTGCCTTTCCAAATCATGCCCAATCAATTGAATTTACCACAGGTGGACTCCAATCAAGGATGATCAATGGAAACAGGATGCACCTGAGCTCAATTTCGAGTCTCATAGAAAAGGGTCTGAATACTCATGTAAATAAGGTATTTCTGTAGTATATTTTTTTTTAAATGTTCGCTTTGACAATATGGGGAATTGTGTGTAGATTGATGAGAAAAAAATTGTTGTATCAATTTTAGAATAAATAAAATGTGGAAAAGTCTGAATACTTTCTGAATGCACTGTATAACATTAGGTTGAAGATAGTTTTGTGTTATATAACACGAGGTTGTTTTGTGATATATAGGATCTGATGATTCACAGTGTCGAAGGCAGCAGACAGATTTAGGAGGATGTGAACAGAGGATAGAGATTTAGCTTTGGCAATGCTGAGAACCTCCATGACACAGCGAAGCGCAGTCTCGGTTCAGTAAACCGTCTTGAAGCCTGACTGGTTAGGGTCAAGAAGATTGTTCCGAGAGAGATATCAAGAGAGTTAGTCACAGACAGCACGCTCAAGTGTTTTGTAATGAAAAAAAAGAGTTTTTCATGCCAGATGATTCGAGAGTTGGTTTCTTGAGGAGGGGAGCAACTCATGGCTCATTTTGAAGTTAGAGGGGACGCAGCCAGTGTTCAGGGATGAGTTGATGAGGAAAGTGAGTAATGGGTGAAGGTCTCCAGAGATGGTCTGGCGTAGGGAGGGGACGAGGTCGAGTGGGCAGGTTGTGAGGCTGTAACCTCACTAGTTACAGGATTTAATCTGGAGAGAGATAGTGGCAAAAGGTCAAGGCCTAGGGTTATGTGAGAGTGGGACCAGTGGACTCAAAATACTGAGTGAATGACGAGCGGATATTATCAACCTTCTTTTCAAAGTGGTTGACAAAGTTGTCTGCAGAGAGGGAGGAGGGAGGGGGAGGGGGTGGAGGATTAAGGAGGGAGGAGAAGATGGAAAATATTTTCCTAAGGTTCAAGGCTTGAAATTTAGAGTGATAGAAAGTGGCTTTAGCAGCAGATACAGAGAAAGAGAAGGTAGAGAGGAGGGAGTGGAAGGATGATAGATCCTCCGGAAGTTTTGTTATACTCCATTTTTGCTCCGCTACCCACAGACCTGTGTGACTTTCATGTGCCTTAATAACAAATTTGTATCTGTAAATATGAAGAAAAGTGTTAAATTACGAGCTTAGTTGGTTTCGCTACAGAAAAAGAAAAGGTGAGCAACCTCCCACTTGCCATGAATGGCTGAGATAATGAGTGGGGTGGACATGTTGAGAGATCAGTAATGGATTGGTCTGCCATATAGCACGCTTCTGTCTATTTGAGCTGGTCAGTATGTTTAGGTAATCCTGTCTAACGCTGCTTTTTTAATGCTACGCATAGTAAAACTGCAGAAGTGTTTCTCTCCACTTTCTGGAGGACTGAGTTTTGAAATCAGTGGAATTCGAGTATGATAGCTCAGGAGATGGAGAAAACATCTGTCTCCGGACACATGCATCTGTGATGTACAGTATATGGGTAAGATGGTCTAGCTAGCTACATTTTCAGATATTACACGTTTCCTATTTTGACAGAAAGTGGTTTCATTTCAAGTTAAAGTGTACTGTTATCTAGCTAACATTAGCTGGCTTACTCGCTAGCTAACATTTCATGTATGATATTATTATTCTTATCTCAGAGCCATTTCCTTGGCTAGTTATAGCCTATTGTTAGCTAGCTAATATTGATCCTGGTTGGTCAGCTACCTGCAGATTCATGCATGGTAGTAACATCATGAGTTGGGATTATGGTTCATTGTTTAGCTAGCGACCGGGAGACCCATGGGGCGCACAATTGGCCCAGCGTCATCCGGGTCAAGGGAGGGTTTGGCCGGCAGGCATGTTCTTGTCCCATTGCGCTCTAGCGACTCCTGTGGCGGGCCGGGGCACAATGCACGCTGACATGGTCGCCAGGTGTACAGTGTTTCCTCCGACACATTGGTGAAGCTGGCTTCTGGGTTAAGCGGGCATTGTGTCAAGAAGCAGTGCGGCTTGACTGGATTGTGTTTCGGAGGACGCATGGCTCTCGACCTTCGCCTCTCCTGAGTCCGTACGGGCGTTGCAGTGATGAGACAAGACTGTAACTACCAATTGGATACCACAAAATTGGGGAGAAAAGGGGTATAAGTAAAATAAAAAAAGACATAAATAAAGATAGTCTGGCTAGCTACATTTTCAGATATTACACGTGTCTAATTTTGACATAGTCTTTTCATTTTAAGTTCAAGTGTACTGTTAGCTAGCATTAGCTGGCTGGCTCGCTAGCTAACGTTACGTGTATGATCTTATTATTTGTATCTCAGAGCCATTTGCTTGGCTAGTTATAGCCTAATGTTAGCTAGCTAACATTGAACCTGGTTAGTTAGCTACCTGCAGATTCATGCAGGATAGTAACGTTATGAGTTGGGATTATGGTTCATTGTTTAGCTAGCTAGCTACATGTCTAAACAAAATACTCCACTATGCAAGCGACCATTTTGGGTGCATTCATTAATCCAGTCTGGCCATCTACTCCAATTTCAGAGCACTCTTATCTGAGTGTGCCAGAGCACAGAATAACTGATGAATTTACAAACGCTCAACACCCGTTGAATATGGCCAGTACAAACATGTCCAGTACAAACATTTTCTGATCATGTCTCCTAATCTTTGGAAAGTTTTGTTAATCGAGAGATGCATAGAACCTTGTCAGTTACATTGTTTTGAATAATTCTCCAATCACTGCATCAGACTTAAGATCTATAAGCTTAAGTTGCAGGTCAGTAGGAGCGTTATCCACATTGAAGGTGAAAGGAGAGGAAACCAACAGCATGTCATTTTCCAACACTTTGAAATCCTCAAAATGATGAGAAAACTCACCGTTCAAAACACTCAGAAGCAATGTATACTTCTCCTGCTGGTCATCTGATAGGGAACAGGCTAGTAGTGTCAGAAGGTGGGTGAGATTGTTGGCTTCTACTTGGTGGTTCAGGAGGAGTCATTTTCCCATGAAGGCTTTGACAAGGCTGTACATCTGATGTGCAAAAAGGCCCTTCCCTTTTAGATTGGAAGTCAGTTCATTCATGACGGCCATGATGTCCACGGTGAAGGAAAAATCAGCCAACCATTCTTTATCTTGCAGTTGAGGGAAATCCACATATTTTCCTTTGATTTGCAAAAACTCAGCAATCTCTGACTTCAGGTCCCACACCCTTTTAAGCACCTTCCCCAAACTCAGCCATCTCATGTTTGTGTGGTAGGGGAGATCTGCATGACCCGACTCTGTGTCTTCCAACAGTCAGACAAACTGCCTGTAGTTTAAAGATTTTGTCTTATGAAGTTTACCAGTTTAGTGACTGTATCCACAACATGGCTCATTTCCAGAATACATTTCCAGAGCACCTCCTGATGAATAATGCAATGTAGGGAAAAAAAATCTGATCTGGGTTCAGGTCAGCTACTTGATATTGTATACTTTTCAAAAGGCCAATGTTTCTTCTGTCATGTTTGGGCACCCATCAATGGTCACACGGGATAACTTTTCAAAAGTCCCAGCTTTGCCACACACTTATTAACCTCCTCCAATAAATCTTTCCCTGTGGTTGTGGTTATGCCTCGTAAAATATCAACAACTGTGCCGTGTCACATGCATCACTGCTCTCATCCAGGGCCAAGGCGAAATAGGTGAAATCCTGTACCTTGTCTTTCAACTATTGTTCCATATTCCCTGCGATTTCCTTAACACGCAGTTTCACTGTTCGTCTTGACAGGGAAACATTTTCAAACAGCTTTTCTTGTCGGGGCAAAGTATTGCTGCAGAGTCAATTAAACATTCTTTCATGAATTCGCCCTCAGCGAATGGCTTGCTATGTTTAGCAATTTTGTGGGACAGTACATAGCTAGCTCTCACAATTCTGTCGTTTGCCGAATGCAGTTTTGTGAAAAGTCCTTGCTGCTTTTGCAACTGAGAAAGCAATTATTTCGATGCACTTGCCCTCATAGTCCTATATTTCTCTGCATGCTTCGTCTGGAAGTGTCGGGACAAATTGTAGTCTATAAAGACAGCGATGCTCTCTTTGCACACTAAGCACACAGCTTTCCTTGATACCCCAATAAAGAAATATGTAGATGTCCACTGTTCCTGGAACACCCTACATTCATTTGTCTACTTTCCTTTTCTTTGAAATCTTTGAAAAACACATTTTTCTGCGCAATTTCTAGCTAGCTAGAACGTGTATCAGCCTGTGCGTGTCAGCCTTTCAGTCATCGTCTGTCCTCGTGCAGTTATTTATACGTGTCTTCAAAACATATGGTGGGAGTTAAATCATTACACAAAGGTGAGTATTCATTGGGCTTTTAATTTGAATAACAAATACATTACGCAAAACTTTACTATCGCAAATTTTTATGTGATCTGAGCATGATACCATGGGTCATATTGAATCAGGTCGCGGGCTGCATATGGCCTCCGGGCCGGCCTTTGCTCTGGCCTGGTGTAGACAAAGAAGAGCTCTCCAGTAGGTAACAAAACATTCAAAGGCCATTTTCTCAAAAGTAAGGTTACAAGTTTATCAACTTTCTAAGCAGAATTTCTTTCCCATTGTTCCTCAAATGCAGTGTATGATATACCATTTTGTAGCTCTGTGTCTCTGCTTTTATCCAATGTAAAAAACACAATTATCCTTATTAATGCCCATGATTTTGGAATGAGACGGTCAACGAGCAGGTGTCCACATACTTTGGTTGTGTACTGTTGTTGCCAAAGCTACAAAAGAGCAAAATAATATAGTAATCTGAAAATAACTAGGTACGATGCTCAAGTAAGAGAGTGGTGTGGAGCCTTCCTCTCTTTCCTTCCTCAAACAACTTGGCAGAACCATTTCGGCGACAGTCTTATATTAGCGATGAGACCGCTGCTTACAACTGCTGCTGAGTAAAAATTGGAGACTGAAGTACTAATACTAATTGCTATTTGCCTTGCAAAGGTAAGGAGCACACCTCCCTGTACTAATTGCTGATTGCCTAGGAGAGGGACAAAACCCTCCCCCTCCAATACAGCTACTGATTATGAAAAACAACAACAGTCACAAATTGCCCTGCCCCTTAATCCTGGTTGATTTGTCAACAATCATCTGCACGTTAATAGCATTCAGCAGTTCACACACCAAATAGGCTACTGGGAAGACAGGCAGCACTTAAAGTAGATAGCCCTAGCTAGCAAAAAGAGTACGAGACAACAACAGATAAAGACAAAAATGATGCTTATATCACTCCCACAGATATCAGGAGTCCTCTAGCCAAAACCATAGGACAACCACTCACTCACCAAGCTCTAAGAAACATATTGTTCTCAGAACATTATGTGCTAGCTGGGATACTACACACATCTAAACATCCGTCTGTTTTCATGTTTTCAGCAGTAAATATTTGTGTTTTGAATGCTTTCACAGTACTCAGACAACATTCCCACATAATAAATGACAGTAAAGCCTAGTATTTGAGTAGTTGTACTAAGGATTTATTTTGATCCATACATCCACATTTGTTTGGGAACAACGAGTCCTGGGGTAGACATCTGTCTTGTCTGAATGCTCTCTGGCTGATGTCTACTGACTGGAAACCTGAAGCATTGCTTGTCTGATCACATCTATCTCTTTCACTGCTTACAGCAACGCAAGTAGTATTACAATCCCATCCCTTGCCAGTATATGGGTGTGTGTGCTTGTGTGTGTACGTGTTGGTGTGTGTGTGGACTTGTTAATCTATACTTGTAGGCACCAGAAGTCCCAACTGGGGACATTTTGTTAGTCCCCACAAGGTCAAATTATATTTCTAGTGGGTTTCGGGTTAAGGTTACAATTAGTGTTAGGGTTAGAATTAGGTTTAGGTTTAAGAGCTAGGGTTAGGATTAAGGTTAGGGTTAGAGTTAGGGTAAGGGTTAGGGTTAGGAGTAAGGTAAAATAGAATTTTGAATGGGACTGAATTGTGTGTCCCCACAAAGTTAATTATACAAGACTTTGTGTGTGTGTGTGTGTGTGTGTGTGCGTGCGCACATGCAAGAGTATGTGTGTGTGCGCACATGTGTTTGTTAATATCTGGTAGCTCTTAATTAGACTGTGGGCTGCTGGTCCGGAGGGGATTTCAGCACTATATAAACATCATACATCATGATTCAGTGAGGTGAGCACGGTCCACCAGCTGCCAATGCTCAGTGAGAGGATGACAGCAAACAGGGGAGGTCAAAAATCTACAGTGGCAGTTATGGAGCCCATGATGGACTCAGGGTCCAGCTGTTTCAATACTGTAAACAGGACAACAGCCCTAAGCAGTATGTCACACATTGTGCACCGAGCTAATTCAACGGAAGCTGTCTGTGAACATGTGGTGACAGTAGACCCGCTTGATTCTCAGCTCACCACCAAGGTTTCCTGTATTCTCGGAAATATTAGGAATTCTGCTTGAACTTAAATACTTGTTAATCTAACTGCAGTGCCCAATTTACAGTAGCTATTAAAAACAAAATACCATGCTATTGTTTGAGGAAAGTGCACAACAACAAAACACTTTTATCACGGCAACTAGTTCACCTTTGAGGGTAAATAATGTACTTACATTCAGTAATTTAACTCTGATTTGTCATCCTGAGGGTCCCAGAGATAAAATGTAGTTTTGTTTGAAAAAAAATCTATTTCTTTAATTAAAATGTAGGAACTGGGTTCTACAGTTTGACCCCACTGCTGTCCCTGCCTCCACACACACCCCGCCCGGCCATCTAGATGTGTGAAGCTAGTCTTTTCTGTAGGAAAGCTAATGATCCATCATCTATGACAATCCTGGGAGTGTGTAAACTTGCATTTTTTTATTGCCATAGCATTGTTGTATGTTCTCTATAGTTTAAATTGACCAATTCGGCACATTTGGGCAAACTCCTGGCAGACGTGATGCAAAATATTGTGTAGTGAGGAAATTCTTCACTGGATCAGTCTGAAACTTTGCACAAACTGCTGCCATCTTGTGGGCAAAATCTGACTTACATCTAGGATCCTATCTCAATGTATGGCCTTTCTCCTACATTAATTTCACATTTCCACAAACTTCAAAGTGTTTCCTTTCAAATGGTATCACGAATATGCATATCCTAGCTTAAGGTCCTGAGCTACAGGCAGTTAGATTTGGGTATGTCATCTTAGGTGAAAATTGAAAAAGGTTCTGATCCTTTTTTTTCTGAAGCTTGCATTCAATTGCCACTCCCTGTTGCACACAACAAGCTTCCATTCCATTGATGGATGATTTAAGATAAAACCCTGTTCATTTATTTGGCACTTAATATTTCTTTATGTAACCTCTTGAGATAGGAATTTTTTCATGAAGTTTAACTAGTGCTCTTTAAAATGTTACAATTAGGTGAAATCAAATGTTTTTTGGACCAAAGTTACACTGCTTAAAAGGCACTGAATTGTTAGAATGACCCAGGTATTCAAACCAGAATCCATGGATTACAGGGGAAATCATAAAGGAAAGGCTAAAAGATAGAGCTACCGTTTTTCAGGAATGGGACACGTACATGGACACACAAGAAATCCCGCTACGACCTTCGACAAGCCATCCAACATGCAAAAGGACAATATAGGATTAAGATGTAATCCTTCTACGATGGCTCTGGTGCTCATTGGATGTGTCAGGGCTTGCAGACTATTGTGGATTACAAAGGGAGCCATGAACTTTCCAATGATGCAGCCCTCCCAAACCAGCTAAATGCCTTCTATGCTCGAGTTGAGGTAAACAACACTTAGCCATGCGTGAGAGCCCCTGCTGTTCCGAACGACTGTGTGGTCTCACTCTCCATGGCTGATGTAAATAAGATTTTTAAACAGGTTAACACTCGCAAGGCCCCTGGGCCAGACGGAATAGCAGGGAAAGTTCTCAGAGCAGATGGCAAGTTTCTTCACGAATTCCAACATGTTTCAAGCTGACCACTATTGTTCCGGTTCCCAAGATCTCTCAGGTAATTTGCCTAAATGACTATCGCCCTGTAGCACTCACATCTGTAATCATATAGTGCTTTCTTTGAAAGGCTGGTCATGGCACACATCAACACCATCATCCAAGAAACCCTTGAACCACTCCAATTTGCATACAAGAGATCCACAGATGACATAATCTCAATTGCACTTCACACTGCTCCCTTCCACCTGTAACAGAGGAATACCTATATGATAATGCTGTTCATTGACTACAGCTCACCATAGTCCCCGCCAAGCTCATCACCAAGCTCAGGACCCTGGAACTAAACACCTCCCTCTGCAGCTGGATCCTGGACTTCCCGACTGGATGCCCCCAGGTGGTGAGAATAGGCAACAACACCTATGCCAGACAACACTCAATAAGGGCCCCCCCAGGGTTGTGTGCTTATTCCCCTCCTGTCCTCCCTGTTCACCAACAACTACCTGGCCATGCACGACTCCAACACCATCATCAAGTTTTCCGTCAGCGACAACAATGAGACAGCCTACAGTGACCTGGAAGTGTGGTGCCAGGACAACAGCCTCTTCCTTAATGTCAGTAAAACCAAGGAGCTGATTTTGGACTACAGGAAACAGAGAGGCGAGTATGCCCCCATCCACATTGACAGGGCTATAGTGGATTGGGTTGAGAGCTTCATGTTCCTCAGTGTCCACATAACTATGGACTTAATAAATGGTCTACACACACCCGCACAGTGATGAAGAGGGAACAACAACGCCTCTTCTCCCCCAGGAGGTTCTTCTGCTGTACCATTGACTGGCTACATCACCGCCTGGTACGGCAACTGAACCGCCCTCGACCGCAAGGCCCTACAGGGGGTGGTGCTGACAGCTCAGTACTTCACTGGGGCCGAGCTCCCTGCCATCCACGATCTCTATATCAGGCGTTGTCAGAGGAAGGCCCAAGAAATTGCCAAAGACTTCAGCCACCCAAGCTATGGACTGCTCTCTCTGGTACCATCTGGCAAGCGGCACCGGAGCATTAGCTCTCAAACCAACAGGCTCCAAGCCACCAACAGGCTCCAAGCCATATGACTGTTGAATAGTTAATCAAATGGCTACCCGGAATATCTGCACTGACTCTTTTGCACTAACTATGCACACTCTCATGGCTCTACCCACACACGCACACACACTTACACCGACACTCCCACACAAACACATACACACTGCTTGTATTTATGAAAGGTATTGACATGTTGAATGCACCAAGCTATCTGTTTGAACTACTGGCACACAGCTCGGACACCCATGCATACCCCACAAGACATGTCACAAGAGGTCTCTTCACAGTCCCCAAGTCCAGAACAGACTATGGAAGGCACACAGTGCTAAATAGAGCCATGACTACATGGAATTATATTCCACATCAAGTAACTCATGCAAGCAGTAAAAAACAGATAAAAAACACCTTATGGAACAACAGGGACTGTGAAGCAACACAAACATAGGCACTACACATGCATACACACACGATAGCATACGCACTATACACACATATTGTACTGTATATATGTGGTAGTGGTGGAGTAGGGGCCTGAGGGCACTCAGTCTGTGATTGTATTGTAATGTTTTTAAAATTGTATAAACTGCCTTCATTTTGCTAGACCCCAGAGTAGCTGCTGCCTTGGCACCTGATGTATTTGGTGCATGTGTCAAATCCAATATTATTTCATTACATTTTTATTTACTATACATCTGCACATACATTACATAAGTCCTCCGAGTGAGATTATATAAAAGGCTCATAAGGGTATTAGCATTTTTGCGGCACATTGTCAAAAAGGGTCAGCATCCACTGATAATCTCTTAAATGTAATGCCAAATATCTAAATCCAATCATAACACTTTTCAAAACACCTGTTTATGAACGTAGTACAGCACAACACTTTTAAACTGCCTTCATTACACAGAGTGACACGATAATGGGCATTAGCTGCAGATGTGTCCTTTTTTATAGGTAATGGGGTGATTGAGGATTTTTGTACTGTGTGTAACCAACGGCTGGGGGCAGCAGTGTGTCAGCTGGCTGCTGCTAGCCCAGCACACCCGGCCATTTTAGCATATCTCTATGCATGGTTATAACCCCTTCCCCTCACATCGATGTGTGCTTTAGAAGGCTACTGACTCTAATCCAAAACTGCTGCTGTCGCTTCTGTTTAGAGTGCCTCTGATTAGACTGCAGGGCTCCACCATAAAAAAATGAACTCCTTTCTTCTCCTTTTTTTCTCTTCTATAGCACAGAGATAATATTAAGGATGAGATATGAAAGAGTTCATGAATAGGTTTGAGTGGGTTATGTTGCTGTTTTTCGACACCCGACATGCCATTTTCCCCCTACAAAACACTTGGATTCCAAGGAATATTGGATGGTTGGTTTTAAGAATGTCCATGGAGTTTTAGTTGGAGGTTAGAAGACAATACAACTAATTTCATTCTCTTTTAATCACTTCCTATACATTTCAGATTTTGTGATTTTACGATATACAATATTAGATGGTAAATTTGATTGTCATAAATCTATTGTTAACAATGGAAATGGCTGTTTATCTTACCCTTAACTTTGCTTGATATTCATCAACATTTACCTGCTATTTCACTAGAACCTTTTCCGTATACGTACATACTGTACGTAGGAGACCTTTCAAATTTGCCTACACTGAAAAAGGGGAGAAATGCCATATCTGACAGATCAATGGTCTTCCTTGATACAGTATACACACACTTATTACAATTAAAGTGGGGACTGTCTTGGAAATCCCAAAATAGTTTCCAACAAAGCCTGATCAAAGAATAAGCAGACTGTCTATGTCTGGTTTATGTGTTTCTATGGCTCAGTGTGCCAATGATGACGCTCCTCAAGTCTTCAAATGGGTCTTGTATAAACATAATCAAACTCTGAGGGCCGGATGATGTTGGAAAATCAAATAAATAGAGAGCAGTCGGTACCATAAACATTTGAGGAAGGATACCACAGAGCCATTCAAAATGATGGCTACCCATTTGGACTGTTTCATCCTGACTGGAAAATGGCTCTTACAGTATGATTCATGGGAACATCACTAAGGGCAGAAAATAGAACCCAAATTTAAGGTTTATGGGAAATACATAGTCTGCATTCATGTGCCACTGTGCATCAAACGAAAAGTGGACTGAATACGGAACCTTTAAATACAGTATTTGAAAGAAGAGGAACGAGTGAGCTTTTTGAGTTTTGAGGCTTTCATCATATTTTACTGTGATGTGGAGAACTGAGGCAGTGGCTATATTCTAATGAGGGCCCGAGAGAGTCCTCTCAGTGATGGCTGCCAGTCTTCAAATACCCAGTTAAAAGAACAAGAGGTGGAAGGGTGGCAGAATGGAAATTACTCTCTTTAGTCACAAAGAGAGATGCTCAAACATAGCTCGTAAAAGGTGGAGGGATAGACTGAAGATAGCTACAAAAACTGTCTGAAGTGGTTTACATACTGTACATTTAAATAACATTATAAAAGGGAGATCTTGAACAAGATATTCCACTTGATACAGACAAAAATGAACAATATCACAGTTACGTTCCAGCAATTCATGGCACTGTGTGTGGCTATGCGTGTGCTTAACTTGTATGAAATTCCATACTAATTGGACACTAATAGCTCATTGAGCTTGGAGCTTTCCCTATGCCAACTGCAACCAGGCACATCCCTATACACCCCCCCCACACACACACACACATATCACTTGTTGTAATGCTCCTCTGAGGAATCCCTGTCACACCCTCCCTTAATGACCAAAAATGAGAGCAAGAGAGAAAGAAAGGAAGAGGAAAGAGGAGGCAGGGTGTGTGTGTGTGAGCTGCTCTGTATTCTTTGCTCCCACCGTGATGCAGAAGCTCCAGACTGAGCTGACTCATTAACAACACTAAGTGAGATCTCTCAGGTCAGACAGCGAAGGATACAGATAGATAGAGGTAGAGACAGAGGGAGAGGGAGAGGGAGAAAGAGAGAGAGAGAGAAAGACAAAAATATGGAGAGAGAAAGAGAGAGATTAGCAAAAACAACCAGCCTGTACTGTACTTTAGCCTTTAATACAACATCACCTGTCTGGTGGTCCCTGGTCACCGTAGGCCCATTAGGACATGGTAACATTGAGTCATTTAACCCATGCCATGACATAACCCTTAGTATAAGCCCTCTCCTCTGTGAGTCAGCAGAAAGACAGACAATGCAGTAGCACCATCCCAGCGCCTCTGACAAATTGGTTACATAAACAAGCCTTTACTCCTGCCTGCCATTCCAGTCCAACTACATGGCTTTTAGAGGTCAGGGAAAGACACAGATTTCAGAGGAGATTAGGAGCCACTCCAGCAACCCCAGCTACAGTCCTCTCAATGGGACTTCCATGGTCTTATTCTTCAGCAACATCACAGGGGGAGAGAGAGGAAGGAGGACAGGTGGTAAAGAGAGACATTTAGAAAGGAGAGAGTGAGAGAGAGTCAGAGAAAGAGAAAGAGTGTGTTAAGGTTTGTAAATACTATCCCTTTAGTGTAAGAGAACATTCAACTGGATGGTGTTGGTTTACAAATGCACTGGTGTAAAGTACTTAATTAAAAAATACTTTAAAGTACTACTTACGGTGGTTTGTGGGGTATCTGTACTTTACTATTTATACACATTTGCTTTTAAGTCACTTCATTCCTAAAGAATATAATGTACTTTTTATGCCATACATTTTTCCTGATACTCAAAAGTACAGTTTGACAGGAAAATGGTCCAATTCACGCACTTATCAAGAGAACAACCCTGGTCATCACTATTGCCTTTGATCTGGCAGACTTACTAAACACAAATGATTTGTTTGTAAATGATGTCTGAGTGTTGGAGTGTGCTCCTGGCTATCTGCAAATCCATTTTTTACTCATATTGTGCCGTCTGTTATGCTTAATATAAGGCATTTGAAATGATTTATACTTTTACGTTTGATACTTGAGTATATTCTAGCAATTCCATTGAATTTTGATACTTAAGTATATTTAAAACCAGATTTTTACTCAAGTAGTATTTCACTGGGTCACTTTCACTTGAGTCATTTTCTATTAACACATCTATACTTTTACTCTAGTATGACAGTTGACTACTTTTTCCACCACTGTACAAATGCATAGGAAAGAAATATGGCAGACAACGTTGGAATGCTGATTGGAATCATACTAACATCCAGGAATGGGAATGTGTTTATTATTGTAATAGGACATAGAAGGAATCAGAATCAGATCAAAATGTACTGGAAAAATATCATGCTCATTCTAAAGAAACATAGCTTCCTGAATAGGGCCTTTAGTGAGAGGAAATGAAAATGAAGTATCTTTGTGCAGGATATTTAGGCGCTGATCAGAGGATTTTTCATCAAATTACTGTTTTATTTATTTATTTATTTATTACCTTTATTTAACCAGGTAGGCTAGTTGAGAACAAGTTCTCATTTGCAACTGCGACTTGGCCAAGATAAAGAAAAGCAGTGTGACACAGACAACAACACAGAGTTACACATGGAGTAAACAATAAACAAGCCAATAACACAATAAACAAGCCAATGACACAGTAGAAAAAATAAAGTCTATATACAGTGTGTGCAAAAGGCATGAGGAGGTAGGCAATAAATAGGCCATAGGAGCGAATAATTACAATTTAGCAGATTAACACTGGAGTGATAAATGAGCAGATGATGGTGTGCAAAAGAGCAGAAAAGTAAATAAAATAAAAACAGTATGGGGATGAGGTAGGTAGATTGGGTGGGCTATTTACAGATGGACTATGTACAGCTGCAGCGATCGGTTAGCTGCTCAGATAGTTCATGTTTAAATTTGGTGAGGGAAATAAGTCTCCAACTTCAGCGATTTTTGCAATTCGTTCCAGTCACTGGCAGCAGAGAACTGGAAGGAAAGGCGGCCAAATGAGGCGTTGGCTTTGGGGATGATAAGTGAGATATACCTGCTGGAATGTGTGCTACGGGTGGGTGTTGTTATTGTGACCAGTGAACTGAGATAAGGAGGAGCTTTACCTAGCATAGACTTGTAGATGACCTGGAGCCAGTGGGTCTGGCGACGAATATGTAGCGAGGGCCAGCCAATGAGAGCATACAGGTCGCAGTGGTGGGTGGTATAAGGTGATTTGGTAACAAAACGGATGGCACTGTGATAGACTGCATTCAGTTTACTGAGTAGAGTGGTGGAAGCTATTTTGTAGATGACATCGCCGAAGTCGAGGATCGGTAGGATAGTCAGTTTTACGAGGGTAAGTTTAGCAGCGTGAATGAAGGAGGCTTTGTTGCGAAATAGAAAGCCAATTCTAGATTTAATTTTAGATTGGAGATGTTTAATATGAGTCTGGAAGGAGTTTACAGTCTAGCCAGACACCTAGGTATTTATAGTTGTCCACATATTCTAGGTCAGAACTGTCCAGGGTGGTGATGCTAGTCGGGCGGGCGGGTGCGGGCAGTAAATGGTTGAAAAGCATGCATTTGGTTTTACTAGCGTTTAAGAGCAGTTGGAGGCCACAGAAGGAGTGTTGTATGGCATTGAAGCTTGTTTGGAAGTTAGTTAGCACAGTGTCCAAGGAAGGGCCAGAAGTATACAGAATGGTGTCGTCTGCGTAAAGGTGGATCAGGGAATCACCCGCAGCAAGAGCGACATCATTGATATATACAGAGAAAAGAGTCGGCCCGAGAATTGAACCCTGTGGTACCGCCATAGAGACGGCCAGAGGTCCGGACAATATGCCCTCCGATTTGACACACTGAACTCTGTCTGCAAAGTAGTTGTTTAGGCGAGGCAGTCATTAGAAAAACCAAGGCTATTGAGTCTGCCGATAAGAATACGGTGATTGACAGAGTCGAAAGCCTTGGCCAGGTCGTAGACGGCTGCACAGTACTGTCTTTTATCGATGGCGGTTATGATATCGTTTAGTACCTTGAGCGTGGCTGAGGTGCACCCTTGACCGGCTCGGAAACCGGATTGCACAGTAGAGAAGGTACGGTGGGATTCGAAATGGTCAGTGATCTGTTTATTAACTTGGCTTTTGAAGACTTTAGATAGGCAGGGCAGGATGGATATAGGTCTGTAACAGTTTGGGTCTAGGGTGTCACCCCCTTTGAAGAGGGGGATGACCGCGGCAGCTTTCCAATCTTTAGGGATCTCGGACGATACCAAAGAGAGGTTGAACAGGCTGGTAATAGGGGTTGCAACAATAGAGGTGGATAGTTTTAGAAATAGAGGGTCCAGATTGTCTAGCCCAGCTGATTTGTACTGGTCCAGGTTTTGCAGCTCTTTCAGAACATCTTCTGTCTGGATTTGTATGAAGGAGAAGCTGGGGAGGCTTGAGCGAGTAGCTGCGGGAGAGGCGGAACTGTTGGCCGGGGTTGGAGTAGCCAGGAGGAAGATATGGCCAGCTGTTGAGAAATGCTTATTGAAATGTTTGATTATCATGGATTTATCAGTGGTGACCGTGTTACCTAGCCTCAGTGCAGTGGGCAGCTGGGAGGAGGTGCTCTTGTTCTCCATGGACATTACAGTGTCCCAAAACTTTTTGGAGTTAGCGCTACAAGATGCGAATTTCTGCTTGAAAAAGCTAGCCTTTGCTTTCCTGACTGACTGCGTGTATTGGTTCCTGACTTCCCTGAACAGTTGCATATCGTGGGGACTATTCGATGCTTTTGCAGTCCGCCACAGGATGTTTTTGTGCTGGTCAAGGGCAGTCAGGTCTGGAGTGAACCAAGGGCTATATCTGTTCTTAGATAAGCATGCTCCGTTAAAAAAATGTAAACTAAGATAGTGAGGAAATTCCTTTTAAAGAATGACCAGGCATCTTCGACTGACGGGATGAGGTCAATATCCTTCCAGGATACCCGGGCCAGGTCGATTAGAAAGGCCTGCTCGCAGAAGTGTTTTAGGGAGCGTTTGACAGAGGTGAGGGGTGGTTGTTTGACCGCGGACCCATAGTGGATACAGGCAATGAGGCAGTGAGATCCTGATTGAAAGTACCGGAGGTGTATTTGGAGGGTAATTTGGTCAGGATATTGTTTATGAGGGTGCCCATGTTTACAGATTTAGGGTTGTACCTGGTGGTTTCCTTGATGATTTGTGTGAGATTGAGGGAATCTATCTTAGATTGTAGGACTGCCAGGGTGTTAAGCATATCCCAGTTTAGGTCACCTAACAAAACGAACTCTGAAGCTAGATGGGGGGCGATCAATTCACAAATGGTTTCCAGGGCACAGCTGAGAGCGGAGGGGGGTCGATAGCAGGCGGCAACAGCAGGCGGCAAAATTAGAAGTTCAAACTGTTTGGGTATAGAACTGGAAAGTATGACAGAACTTTGCAGGCTCTCTCTGCAGTAGATTGCAACTCCTCCCTCTTTGGCAGTTCTATCTTGACGGAAAATGTTGTAGCTGGGTATGGAAATCTTAGAATTGTTGACAACTTTTACTTTTACTTCACTACATTCCTAAAGAAAATAATGTACTTTTTACTCCATACATTTTCCATACACCCAAAAGTGAATTTTTTGCAGGACAGGAAAATGGTCAAAATCACGCACTTATCAAGTGCATGACTATTCACCCCCGCAAAGTCAATACTCTGTAGAGTCACCTTTTGCAGCAATTACAGCAGCAAGTCTCTTGGGGTATGTCTTGGCACATCTGGCCACTGGGATTTTTTCCCATTCTTCATGGCAAAACTGCTCCAGCTCCTTCAAGTTGGATGGGTTCCGCTGGTGTACAGCAATATTTAAGTCATACCACAGATTCTCAATTGGATTGAGGTCTGGGCTTTGACTAGGCCATTCCAAAACATTTAAATGTTTCCCCTTTAAATACTCGAGTTTTGCTTTAGCAGTATGCTTGATGTTATTGCCCTGCTGGAAGGAGAAACTCCATCCCAGTCTCAAATCTCTGTAAGACTGAAACAGGTTTCCCTCAAGAATTTCCCTGTATTTATCTCCATCCATCATTCCTTCAATTCTGACCAGTTTCCCAGTCCCTGCCAATGAAACAAATCCCCATGGTGATGCTGCCTCCACCATGCTTCACTGTGAGGATGGTGTCTTGGGGGGATGAGAGGTGTTGGGTTTGCGCCAGACATAGCGTTTTCCTTGGACAAAAAGCTACATTTTAGTCTCATCTGACCAGAGTACCGTATTCCATATGTTTGGGGAGACTCCCACATACCTTTAGGTGAACACCAAACGTGTTTACTTATTTTTTTCATTAAGCAATGGGTTTTCTGGCCACACTTCCGTAAAGCCCAGCTTTTTGGAGTGTATGGCTTAAAGTGGTCCTATGGACAGATATTCCAATCTCTGCTGTGGAGCTTTGCAGCTCCTTCTGGGTTATCATTGGTCTCTTTGTTGCCTCTCTGATTAATGCCCTCCTTGTCTGGTCCGTGAGTTTTGGTGGGCGGCCCTCTCTTGGCAGGTTTGTTGTGGTGCCATATTCTTAAAAATGTTTAATTATGGATTAAATGCGCTCCGTGGAATGTTCAAATGTTCATATGTTTTTTAAAAACCCAACCCTGATCTGTACTTCTCCACAACTTTGTCCCTGACCTGTTTGGCGAGCTCCTAGGTCTTCATGGTGCCGCTTGCTTGCTTAGTGGTGTTGAAGACTCTGGGGCCTTTCAAAACAGGTGTGTATATATACTGAGATCATGTGACACTTATAAAGTCCACTTATGTGCAATCTAAGTAGACTAATTATGTAACTTCTGAAGGTAATTGGTTACACCAGATCTTATTTAGGGACTTCATAGCAAAGGGGGTGAATACATATGCAGGCACCATTTTCAGTTTTTTTTTTAATAAGTTATTTCTCATTTCACTTGACCAATATGGACTATTTTGTATATATCCATAACATGAAATTAAAATTAAAATCCATTTAAATTACAGGTTGTAATACATCAAAATAGGAAAAACGCCAAAAAACAAGAAAATCATGCCATCTGGTTTGCTTAATATAATGAATTAAGTGATTTATACTTTTATTTTGATACTTAAGTACATTTGACCTATTACATTTACTCTTTAAACCAAATGATTTTAGACTTTTACTAAAGTAGTATTTTACTGGGTGACTTCCTATTAAGGCATCTTCACTTTCACTCAAGTATGACAATTGGGTACTTTTTCCACCACTGACAATACCCCATAATGACAAAGCAATTTTTAATTTTTTTTTGCAAATGTATTTAAAAAAAAAAAGAAATATTACATTTATATAAGTATACAGATCCTTTACTCAGTACTTTGTTGAAGGACCTTTGGCAATGATTACAGCCTGTATCTTCTTGACTATGACACTACAAGCTTGGCACACCTGAATTTGGGAAGTTTCTCCTATTCTGCTCTGCAGATCCTGTCAAGCGCTGTCATGTTGGATGGAGAGTGTCGCTGCACAGCTATTTTCAGGTCTCTCCAGAAATGTTCGATCGAGTTCAAGTCTGGGCTCTGGCTGGGCCACTCAAGGACAATCCGAGACTTGTCCCGAAGCCGCTCCTGCGTTGTCTTGGCTGTGTGCTTAAGGTCGTTGTCCTGTTGGAAGTTGAACCTTCACCCCAGTCTGAGGTCCTGAGCGCTCTGTAGCAGGTTTTCATGAAGGATCTCTATACTTTGCTCCATTCATCTTTCCCTCGATCCTGACTAGCCTCCCAGTCTCTGCTGTTGAAAAACATCCCCACAGCATGATTCTTCCACCAGCATGCTTCACTGTAGGGATGGTGCCAGGTTTCCTCCAGATGTAACGCTTGGCATTCAGGCCAAAGAGTTCAATCTTGTTTTCATCAGACCAGAGAATCTTGGTTTTCATGGCCTGAAAGTCCTTTAGGTGCCTTTGGCGAACTCCAAGCGGCCTGTCACGTGGAGGAGGAGGCTTCCGTCTGGCCACTCTACCATCAAGGCTTGATTGGAGGAATGCTGCCAAGATGGTTGTCCTTCTGGAAGTTTCTCCCATCTCCACAGAGGGAATCTGTAGCTCTGTTAGAGTGACCATTGGGTTATTGGTCACTTCCCTGACTAAGGCCCTTCTCCCCTGATTGCACCGCTCTAAACTTCTTCCATTTAACAATGGAGGTTCTTGGGGACGTTCAATGCTGCAGAAAATATTTGGTACCCTTCCCCAGATCTGTCCCTCGACACAATCCTGTCTTGGAGCTCTACAGACAATTCCTTTGACCTCATGGCTTGGTTTTTGCGCTGACATGCACTGTCAACTGTGGACCTTATATAGACAGATGTGTGCCTTTCCAATTCATGTCCAATCAAGTGAATTTTCATATGTGGAAAAAGACAAGGGGTCTGAATACTTTCCAAATGCACTGTACATTTCCATACCTTTAATACATTTCTGATAACCTACCTTAATATTTTTTTTATCACTTCTATTTTAGTCAAAGCTTTCTTCTGTATTATTGTGTGTATGAGTCCTTCTACAGTGGGGCAAAAAAGTTTTTAGTCAGCCACCAATTGTATAAGTTCTCCCACTTAAAAAGATGAGAGAGGCCTGTAATTTTCATCATAGGTACACTTCAACTACGACAGACAAAATAAGAAAAAAAAATCCAGAAAATCACATTGTAGGATTTTTAATGAATTTATTTGCAAATTATGGTAGAAAAATAAGTATTTGGTCACCTACAAACAAGCAAGATTTCTGGCTCTCACATACCTGTAACTTCTTCTTTAAGATGTTCCTCTGTCCTCCACTCGTTACCTGTATTAATGGCACCTGTTTGAACTTGTTATCAGTATAAAAGACACCTGTCCACAACCTCAAACAGTCATACTCCAAACTCCACTATGGCCAAGACCAAAGAGCTGTCAAAGGACACCAGAAACAAAATTGTAGACCTGCACCAGGCTGGGTAGACTGAATCTGCAATAGGTAAGCAGCTTGATTTGAAGAAATCAACTGTGGGAGCAATTATTAGGAAATGGAAGACATACAAGACCACTGATAATCTCCCTCGATCTGGGGCTCCACGCAAGATCTCACCCTGTGGGGTCAAAATGATCACAAGAACGGTGAGCAAAAATCCCAGAACCACACGGGGGACCTAGTGAATGACCTGCAGAGAGCTGGGACCAAAGTAACAAAGCCTACCATCAGTAACACACTACGTCGCCAGGGACTCAAATCCTGCAGTGCCAGACGTGTCCCCCTGCTTAAGCCAGAACATGTCCAGGCCCGTCTGAAGTTTGCTAGAGAGCATTTGGATGATCCAGAAGAAGATTGGGAGAATGTCATATGGTCAGATGAAACCAAAATATAACTTTTTGGTAAAAACTCAACTCGTCGTGTTTGGAGGACAAAGAATGCTGAGTTGCATCCAAAGAACACCATACCTACTGTGAAGCATGGGGGTGGAAACATCATGCTTTGGGGCTGTATTTCTGCAAAGGGACCAGGACGACTGATCCGTGTAAAGGGAAGAATGAATGGGTCCATGTATCGTGAGATTTTGAGTGAAAACCTCCTTCCATCAGCAAGGGCATTGAAGAAGAAACGTGGCTGGGTCATTCAGCATGACAATGATCCCAAACACACCACCCAGGCAACGAAGGAGTGGCTTCGTAAGAAGCATTTCAAGGTCCTGGAGTGGCCTAGCCAGTCTCCAGATCTCAACCCCATAGAACATTTTTGGAGGGAGTTGAAAGTCCGTGTTGCCCAGCAACAGCCCCAAAACGTCACTGCTCTAGAGGAGATCTGCATGGAGGAATGGGCCAAAATACCAGCAACAGTGTGTGAAAACCTTGTGAAGACTTACAGAAAACGTTTGACCTCTGTCATTGCCAACAAAGGGTATACAACAAAATATTGAGATACACTTTTGTTGTTGACCAAATACTTATATTCCACCATAATTTGCAAATAAATTCAGTAAAAATCCTTCAATGTGATTTTCTGTTTTTTTTTCTTCTCATTTTGTCTGACATAGTTGAAGTGTACCTATGATGAAAATTACAGGCCTCTCATCATTTTAAATGGGAGAACTTGCACAATTGGTGGCTGACTAAATATGTTTTTTGCCCCACTGTATATACTCTTTCCCTGGACAGTGTTATCTGTGTTGCATTACTGCCACCAATGTTCTCATGAAACAACCCTCGATTACAGGCATATAAAACAGAAAAGCACAGACATTTTAGTGATATAAGCTGCTTAACATTAAATGGATTATCAATAACCACTGATACCGGTTGATCCTTTTTTAAAGAATACAATGTGTCATTTAATCTCAATTTGTTTTACTACAAAGAGAAGCTCCTTGTACTGCAGTTGCAGTTGTTTAAATCTGAGTTAATATCGCCACCTTGTGGCCAAGTTAGACTGTACATCCATACCTAGAGGATGCTGCCTCTGTCTGGAGGACATGTTGTCATATTACAGAGTTAATTGGTTTACTGATTAGATTTTGCACTGTGACTGTTTACAGAATGATCTTTCTATGGATCCGTCACACCTCTTAATCTCCAATACTCAAAGTCCCAGTCTGAATGTCATACACTGACCGTTTGTCATGCAACAAACTACTCAAATTTTAACTAAGGTAAAGAGATGGTCTTTTAAGAAAGAAAGAAAGACAGTTTAAGAATTTGACACTCTTTGAATGTCATTGGGCTGATCAAATAGAAAGAAGACTTAGCTGAAAAGAATAGAAAACTTACCTGACTAAAGTAGTTGTGCTGAACCACCACTGGTCTGTCGGGTCAAAACAAGGGTAAAGCTGTCATAAAAAGTGGGTCTTTTTTTTGCAGAGCTTTGTCACCCAACCACCCACCAACTCATTGCATTTACACTTGAGTGTTGTGTGTTGTTTCTGTAAGTTAGAAAAATACAAAGTGAGAAACATGCATAAAGAGTAAATAACCATTACACAGCACCAGATTCATGCAAATTACACATGTAAAAAGGTAAATGCACATGAATAAGAACATGCATATAGGCTATGGGCCAGCAGAGGTGGCAGTAAATACATTGGTTAAGTTTGTCTTGCATGGCCCGGTGCCCCAGGTGGGTGGAGTTTTGTTCTTAAAGGTCATGAACAGTCAAAATCATGTTTTTCATACATTTGGATAAAGCCAGATCAAAGGATAATGACCAAAGTAGGAAAAATTACTGTTGCTTCTACATTGAAACAATTTGATTATACATTTACTGATCCCCTATTCCATGTCAAACACTTGTTTTCATTATTAAGGCGGATAGGGTTACATCACATTAACTATCATTTTAATACACCAATGGTAACATGATATTCTCTTACCTAAGTTAAATAAGTACTGCCTTGTAGCCAACATCTGAAAATGTGTGTTTGCAGAGGGGCATGGTTAATCTAGCTACAGTTGGAGTTGAAAGTTTACATACACCTTAGCCAAATAAATTTAAACTCAGTTTTTCACAATTCCTGACATTGAATCCTAGTAAAAAGTCCCTGTTTTAGGTCAGTTAGGATCACCACTTTATTTCAAGAATGTGAAACGTCAGAATAATAGTAGAGAGGATGATTTCTTTCAGCTTTTATTTCTTTCATCACATTCCCAGTGGGTCAGAAGTATATATACACTCAATTAGCATTTGGTAGCATTGCCTTTATATTGTTTAACTTGGGTCAAATGTTTCAGGTAGCCTTCCACAAGCTTCCAACAATAAGTTGGGTGAAATTTGGCCCATTCCTCCTGACAGAGCTGGTGTAACTGAGTCAGGTTTGTAGGCCTCCTTGCTCGCACACGCCTTTTCAGTTCTACCAACAAATATCTTGACTTTGTTGTCCTTAAGCCATTTTGCCACAACTTTGGAATTATGCTTGGGGTCATTGTCCATTTGGAAGACCCATTTGTGACCCAGCTTTAACTTCCTAACTGATGTCTTGAGATGTTGCTTCAATATATCCACATAATTTTCCTCTCTCATGATTTCATCTATTTTGTGAAGTGCACCAGTCTCTCCTGCTACAGAATGCTGCCACCCCGGTGCGTCACAATTGGGATGGTGTACTTTGGCTTGCAAGCCTCCCCCTTTCTCCTCCAATTCCAACGATGGTCATCAGAGGACATTTCTCCAAAAAGTTCCATCTTCGTCACTATGTGCAGTTTCAAGCTGTAGTCTGGCTTTTTTAATGGAGGTTTTGGAGCAGTGGCTGCTTCCTTGCTGGGCGGCCTTTCAGGGTATGTCGATATTGGACTCCTTTAACTGTGGATATAGATACATTTGTACCGGTTTCCTCCAGCATCTTCACAAGGTCCTTTGCTGTTGTTCTGGGATTGATTTGCACTTTTCGCACCAAAGTACATTCATCTCTAGGAGACCGAACGAGTCTCCTTCCTGAGCGGTATGACAGAAAAATTTCTTGTCATGCACAAAGTAGAAGTCCTAACCGACTTGCCAAAATTATGGTTTGTTTACAAGAAATTTGTGGAGTGGTTGAAAAATGAGTTAATGGCTCCAAGCATAGTGCATGTAAACTTACAACTTCGACTGTCTATCGGTGCCAAATGTTAACAGGTGTCAGCTAAAATAATGAAAATTGTACCTTATTCGACTATGGCAAAGATATACAGTACCAGTCAAAAGTTGACTCAAAAGTTGACCCTACTCATTCAAAGATGTCTTTATTTTTACTGTTTTCTACATTGTAGAATAATATTGCAGTATTCAACAGTGTTGGACTAATCAAAATAGATTTGAAATTCTTCAAAGTAGCCAACCTTTGTACAGTCTTGGAAATCTCTCAACCAGCTTCATTGTGAAGTCACCAGGAATGCATTTCAATTAACAGGTGTGCCTTGTTAAAAGTTAATTTGTGAAATTTCTTTCCTTAATATGTTTGAGCCAATCAGTTGTGTTGTGACAAGGTAGGGGGATATAAAGATAGCCCTATTTGGTAAAAGACCAAGTCCATATTATGGAAAGAACAGCTCAAATAATAGAAACAGCAGTCCATCATTACTTTAAGACATGAAGGTCAGTCAATACGGAAAATTTCAAGAACATTGAACTTTTCTTCAAGTGCAGTCACAAAAACCATCAAGCGCTATGATGAAACTGGCTCTCATGAGGACTGCCACAGGAAAGAAAAACCCAGAGTTAATTCTACTGCAGAGGGTACTTTCATTAAAGTTACCAGCCTCAGAAATTGCAGCACAATTAAATGTGTCACACAGTTCAAGTAACAGACACATCTCAATCTCAACTGTTCAGAGCAGACTGCATGAATCAGGTCTTCATGTTTGAATTGTTGCAAAGAAACCACTACTAAAGGACACCAATAGTAAGAAGATACTTGCTTGGGCCAAGAAACACAAGCAAAAGACATTAGACTGGTAGAAATCTGTCCTTTTGTCTGATGAGTCAAAATGTAAGATTTTTTTGGTTCCAACAGCCATGTCTTTGTAAAAAAAAAAAAAAAAAAATAAAAAAAGACTAAGTGAACAATGATCTCTGCATGTGTGGTTCCCACCGTGAAGCATGGAGGTGGTGGTGCTTTGCTGGTGACACTGTCAATGATTTATTTAGAATTCAAGGCACACTTAACCAGCATGGGTATCACAGCATTCTGCATGTTTTTCAACAAGACAATGACCCAAAACTCACCTCCAGGCTGTATAAGGGCTATTTGACCAATAAGGAGAGTGATGGAGTGTTGCATCAGATGACCTGGCCTCCCCAATCACTTGATCTTAACCCGATTGAGATGGTTTGGGATGAGTTGGACCGCAGAGTGAAGGAAAAACAGCCAACAAGTGCTCAAGCATTCAAGGTGAAGCTGGTTGAGAGATTGCCAAGAGTGTGCAAAGCGGTCAAGTCAAAGGGTGGCTGCTTTATAGAATCTAAAATATCAAATATTTGTTGATTAGTACATGATTCCATGTGTGTTATTTCATAGTTTGATGTTCACTATTATTCTAATGTTTAAAAAAAAAGTACAAAAAAGAAAAACCCTTCAATGAGTAGGTGTCCAAACTTTTGACTCATACTGTATGTCTGTTTCCCTTTTCATCTGTGTCTGGTGTTAACTAGTTACTGGCTAGCTAGGTCTTCAGTCAGCATGGAACAAAAGGGGGGAATAGTCATGAATAATTCCGACGCAGTTGTCAAGTCAACACATCAGTCAGTGCTGATGTGAACCGCATCAGAAGAGACATGCCAAATGGGAAATATAAATATATAAAAAGAATGGCATCGTTGTTGCAATTTCATTTTTGAGTTGCTTTGTGGACCACAGAATTTGCTTGCTGAGCCTGTCTTTTAAGACTTCCTGCGAGTTAACAATGAGAGAAAGTACTTTTTCAAAAATGTTGAGCATTTATAGCCAAAATAAATATTATGGGTGATATTTTAGTCACTCAATAGGCTATTTTACATGAGAATCAGTGACTGTTCGGGAACTTTAAGTGAAATCTCCACCCAACCAGGGCACTGGGCCATGCAAAACAAACTCTGCCATGAACATGTGTAGGCCTACTGATATATGGACTAAAACAAGACATTCAGAAGCTAACCAAATGCAAGGAACACATTACATACTATGTTTCGTGAGTAAAAGTATAAAGAATTAGATGAGTTCTACATAATGATTGCAACCATTTGTTTGGTACAGTACAAACTTGCTGTTACACACACCTTTGAAGAGGGAAAGCAACACCCAGCTACAACTCAACTCCCTGTGAAGTGAAAGCGGTATGGGACTGTAGGTGCAAGTAAGGATGACAAAGGCAGAGCGAGTGGTACCGTTTACAAGGAATTTATTCCATCACACGGTAATAAAATGGGGAAAAGGGGCTGGACAGAACCAAAGAAAAGAAAGTAAATGTCAAAGCCCCACTCTCCTATCTTACCTGCCTACCCACTACTTACCTATCTTTTCACCACCTGGTGCACTAGCCAAAATACAGCGGGTGGTCCGCCCAGGTCTTACCTAGTGTGCCTAGACAATGAATATACTATGGGTATATGTATGCCCGCGGGCCTCTTGCCTAAGCACTCCCTAGGTGCCTTCCCTTCCCCCCTGGGAACAAACAAAACAGATTACAAACAATTTCACAAATCAAAACACCGCAGCCTATTGACACAGAACAGACAGAACCAATCAGCTCCCTCAGCAACAACTAACATAGTACATACCAAATCTCATTCTGAGAATCAACCAACATATGCTATAGCCATCAGCCTCCTCTCTCAGCAATCATCCCAGAATATTACAATCTTTTTCTGAGCAATAGCTTCAGAAGGCATTGGTAATTGGAGACGGCTGTGTCCTGACGAGGGGGCGGGGTCAGCTCTCCAATTAGCCATGGAGTTGACCAATCAGCTGCTTGGGGGGAATTTCAGGAAGCCATCCTGAAACACACACTAAACAAACCACAACACAGAAACTGGGGAACGTAAACACTTGCACATCCTAGCTTATTAGCATGTTAGCACTACAAACACTACCAAACAAACCAAGACAACATCATGACTCAAATTGTCTAGGCCTCAGTTTCCCAAAAGCATCTTAAGGCTAAGTTAATGTTAGGACCATAGGATCCTCTGGTTCCTTTGATAAACGTAACCTTAAGATTCTTTTGTGAAACTGGGCCCTGGCCATATCTGCTTCTCAGTTCTCCCTACCCGTGTGCCCATTTCCCTCCCCCTTTTGAAAACTCACCTGACTCCCATGGGCACTGGTGAAGTGATTGGTCAGTGTACGGAAGCAGAGATTGCCTGGCTGGCTTGTCAATAAATACCCTTGAAGGTGCAGGGGCTTTTTTTTACATAAAGAATTGCATGCACAGTGGAATTGTGTGGCAATATATGTTTAATTAGCATTATTGCTCACACGCACAACCTTTCTTTGCAAAAATAAATATATTCAAAACATGCATCACAAAGTTACCTTTCATCAGTAGCCACAATACACATGTATTCACTCTGCTGTATCATGATTATTCATAGCCCAGACCTTATGGGCGTTGTACATTTGATTAAGCTAGTATTGATACTCCATGTACTGTGAAAAAGATAATTGCACACATTTTCTCATACTTCTGCTCCTGCTCTGTCAAATGGTTGTACTTTTTCTGACCGTGTCAATATTCCCTTTGACTCTGACACCCTATGCAATTGTTAGGACAGTGTGAAACATGCCTCTAAGAACATAATACTCATTTGTTGGTTTGTGAGAGTACAGACAGCCTAAACTCAATGGCTACTCTCAGATCTACTTAGCAGAGGACTTGGCATGGGGTCCTCAGGTCCTGAAAAGGTTATATAGCTGCAACATCGAGAGCATCCTGACTGGTTGCATTACTGCCTGGTACTGCTTGCCTCCGACCGCAAGGCACTACAGAGGGTAGTGCATACGGACCAGTACATCACTAAGCTAAGCTGCCTGCCATCAAGGACCTCTACACCAGGCGTTGTCAGAGGAAGGCCCTAAAAATTGTCAAAGATTCCCAGCCACCCCAGTCATGGACTGTTCTCTCTACTACCGCATGGCAAGCGGTACCGGAGCGCCAAGTCTAGGACCTAGGCTTCTCAACAGCTTTTACCCCCAAGCCATATGACTGCTGAACAAGTAATCAAATGGCTACCCAGACTATTTGCATTGTGTGTGTGTGTGTGTGTGTGTGTGTGTGTGTGTGTGTGTGTGTGTGTGTGTGTGTGTGTGTGTGTGTGTGTGTGTGTGTGTGTGTGTGTGTGTGTGTGTGTGTGTGTGTGTGTGTGTGTGTGTGTGTGTGTCCAAACCCCTTTTTTATGCTGCTGTTACTCCCTGTGTATCATATATGCATAGTCACTTTAACCATACCTACATGCACATACTACCTTAATTAGCCTGACTAACTGGTGCCTCTATATGGCCTCGCTACTGTTATAGCCTCGCTACTGCATATAGCCTCTCCACTGTTATTTTTTTCTGTCTTTTTGCTGTTGTTTTTTATTTCTTTACTTATCTATTGTTCATCTAATACCTATTTTTTACTTAAAAATTGCACTGTTGGTTAGGGCCTGTAAGTAAGCATTTCACCTGTTGTATTCAGTGCATGTGACAAACAAACTTTGATTTAATTTATATTATTACAAATTATTATTAAAATTATTATGAAAAAATTATAACTTCTGATTTTAGGCCCTGTGTTTACCTAGTGATATGCAAGAGTTATTACTTGTAGATATGCAAAACGTATTACATAGATAACAAATACATCATATCTGTTCATCTGCAGTGCTACTAGCTTCCACAAACTCATAAATACTACATTACCTAAGAGGAGTGTGCTAGAATTCTGTAGGAGTTCAGCCAGAGGAAGAGATACAAACCATATTGCCTTGGGAAAATCTAGCTAAGATCAAAGGATGAACTGAGATATAATGCATTCTAACTGTGATCAAACCTTTCAACTCTCCAGTGACAATAATAACAACGCTAGTGTCCTTAATTGAAACAATAACAAAGCAGTCACACTGCCTCTGTTTTGATAAAAAGCTGAGGGGTGGGCCCGGAGAAATGTAACCACTCTCAAAATCATAGACAGAGCTATGGATGCAAGGACTGACCATCCAGGATATCAAGATTAAAGTTCTAATCATGTTTTGAGGCTATACAGTGTCTGTTTACATTAAGGGGAAATCATACCTTGAAGGCAGAACTCAGTGTGTCAGAGTGAGCAATGAGCTGTCGCCCACTCTTAGCTATGATGTGTGCGTGCTCCAAGGGTCAATACTGGGGCCCCTCCTGTTCAGCCTGTACATTAATGATCTGCCTTCTGTCTGTACTGGGTCTGAAGTTCAAATGTATGCAGATGATACAGCATGCAAAGAGCAAACAACAAGCTGCACAAGAACTCACTATGGTCCAGGTTACAAAGTGTCTCAGTGACTCGTGTTTGCATCTCAATGTGAAAAACACTGTTTGCATGTTCTTCACAAAGAGGGCAACAGATGCTACTGAGCCAGATGTCTGTGTGTCAGGGGAGAAGCTCCAGGTGGTATCTGATTTGAAGTACCTTGGCATCATACATGATTCTAACCTCTCTTTTAAAAAGCATGTGAAAAAGGTAATTCAGATAACCAAATTCAACCTAGCTAATTTCAGATTTATACGAAATTGTTTGACTACAGAGGTAGCGAAACTGTACTTCAAATCTATGATACTCCCCCACTTAACATACTGCTTGACTAGTTGGGCCCAAGCTTGCTGTACAACATTAAAACCTATTCAGTCTGTCTACAAACAGGCTCTCAAAGTGCTTGATAGGAAGCCCAATAGCCATCATCACTGTTACATCCTCAGAAAGCATGAGCTCCTGAGTTGGGAAAATCTTGTGCAATACACCTACGCATGTCTTGTATTCAAGATCCTAAATGGCCTGGCTCCCCCTCCACTCAGTACTTTTGTTAAACAGAAGACTCAAACATATGGCAGCAGATCCACAAGGTCTGCCATGAGAGGTGACTGTATAGTTCCCTTAAGGAAAAGCACCTTTAGTAAATCCACTTTCTCTGTGAGAGCTTCCCATGTCTGGAATACACTGCCACCAGACACATATTACTGCACCACCTATCACACTTTCACAAAATGCATGAAGACATGGCTAAAGGTCAATCAGATGTGTGAACATAATCCATAGCTGTGTATTGCCGCTTTCCATGTTGTCTGTAGTTTGTGAGGTGTGGAAACACTTTGTTGCTTTTATGAATTTTGTCTTGCTGCTTTTTATTCTATGTTGATCTGTCTGTATGCTATGTCTTGCTTGTTCTATGTTTCTCTGCGTGTGCTCACTGCTCAATGATTGTCTATATTGTAGTTGTTTTTAATAACTTGCCCAGGGACTGCGGTTGAAAATTAGCCGGCTGGCTAAAACCGGCACTTTTACTGAAACGTTGATTAATGTGCACTGTCCCTGTAAAAATAAAATAAAATAAACTCAACTCAACATTGTTTACAAACATTGGAGTAAAACAAGCTTATATTTTGGGTTCTGACAAGGTATGACATTTATAGTTATTTTCTCCAAGAATCAATGGGCTTATCATTAAAGTCCAAAAATATATGTAGGGTTTTTTTTCTTCCAATTTATGCTTTCGCCACAAGTACGAGAATAGTCAACAACATTATTTGGATATGAGTTAACAGAATATTAACTGTTAAAAGTTACATTTTCACAGACGGTTGTGTTAATATTCTATGTCCTATAGAGGCAAAGAGCAGGCGGCATAGTTTTGGGTGTCCGGGATGCTTAACTTAGCTTACCTTTCTGTGCTGCTTATGGAACAGAACAGTAGTCTTGAATTATGATTCTTTATGCATATTCATAGAATATGTGAGGTAAAACCTTATGTATAATAAAACAATTTAAATTGAACGATTTACATGATTGTTCCATAATGTTAGTTCAGTTCGTTATTTAAGAAGTTCCATTGAGCTGACATTATGCTCCATATTCCTGGACTTGGAATACAGCTCAGAGATCTATGTTTTGATAGCTGAGCTGATGTTATCATGCACCTATGATGTAAAAGGGGAAAGGAAAATAAGTAAACACTTACAATAAAGGATGAAAGTAAGTAAATATACTACACAAAGGCCTGTGTTCCTGTTTGCACTTTTTTTTTTAAAGCTTACTGTAAATTGGGTCCAACTTTGTTTTCTCTAGGGGGGAGCCAGACGCAGGGCTGGAGAGTGCGGAGCTGGGTTGTGCAGGGGAACATGCAGGGCCGGAGAGTGTGGAGCTGGGTTGTGCAGGGGAACACGCAGGGCTGGAGAGGGTAGAGGTAGGTAGAGCAGGAGAAGTGATTTTCACCAGTTTCCTCACATCTATGAGGAGCCCAGGCACATCTAAAACTCATTGATTAGATTGGAGAAGGTTTAGTAGTGAAATAACATCTTTCAGAGGTGGGCTAAAGCAGATGCGAAATCTTATTGTTTCTGTGAATATAAGACGAAACAGCCAAGCTGTGTCAGCTCATTTACTGACACTGGCAAACATGCCTCACACAAGCATTACTAAAATGGCAGTGGTGTAAATACTTTAAAGTACTACTTAAGTAGTTTTTTGGGGTATCTGTACTTCACTATTTCTATTTTTGACAACTTTTACTTTTACTTTACTGTTTCACCTGTCTTTGTGATTGTCTCCACCCCTCTCCAGGTGTCACCGATCTTCCCCATTATCCCCTGTGTATTTATACCTGTGTTCTCTGTTTGTCTGTTGCCAGTTCATCTTGTTTGTTCAAGTCAACCAGCGTTTTTGTGTCTCAGAACCTGCTTTTTCCAGTCTTTCTATTCTCACCCTCCTGGTTTTGACCCTTGCCTGTCCTGACTCTGAGCCTGCCTGCCTAACCACTCTGCCTGCCCCTGACCCTCTGCCTGCCGAACTGTACCTTTGCCCCCCTCTGGATTACCGACCTCTGTCTTACCCTGACCCCTGCCTGCCTTGACCTGTCTATTGCCTGCCCCTGTTGGGATATTTTAACTCTTTTGGGAGAGGGGGCAGAATTTTCACTTTTGGATGAATAGCGTGCCCAGAGTGAACTGCCTCCTACTCTGTCGCAGATGCTAATATATTCATATTATTATTAGTATTCGATAGAAAACACTCTGAAGTTTCTAAAACTGTTTGAATGATGTCTGTGAGTATAACAGAATTCATATGACAGGCGAAAATCGGAGAAAAATCCAACCAGGAAGTGGGACATCTGAGGTTTGTAGTTTTTCAAAGCTTAGCCTACCAAATAAACAGTGTCTATGGAGTCAAGTTGCACTTCCTACGGCTTCCACTATATGTCAACCGTCTTTAGAAACGTGAATGAGGATTCTACTATAAAGGAGGGGCTCATGAGACCCGTTTGAGTCAGTGGTCTGGCAGAGTGTCTCAGGCTCGTGACGGCTGCACCCGACAGAGTTAGCTCTTGTTCCAGTGCTTTTCTTCAGACATAGGAATTCTCCGGTTGAAAGCTTATTGATGTTTTATGTTAAAAACATCCTAAAGATTGATTCCATACATCGTTTGACTTGTTTCTACGACCTGTAACGGAACTTTTCGAGTATTTGTCTGGACGAAGTGCTTGCGCCTCATGAAGATGGATTACTGGGCTGAACATGCTAACAACAAGTGGCTATTTGGACATAAATTATGGAACTTTTTGGAACTTTATGGAACAAATCAGTCATTTATTGTCAAACTGGGATTCCTGGGAGTGCCTTCTGATGAAGATCATCAAAGTTAAGTGAATATTTATGGTGTTATTTCTAACTTCTGTTGACTCCAAAATGGCGGATATTTCTCTGGCTGGATTGGGCTCTGAGTGCCGTTCTCAGATTATGCTTTTTCCGTAAAGTTTTTTTGAAATATGAATCCCTCTTGATCCTACTTGAGACGCAGACGTCCCAACTAGTGCTCTGGAAATGCAAATGCGCTACGCTAAACGCTAATAGTATTAGTTAAAACGCAAACGTTCATTAAAATACACATGCTTGGTATTGAATTAAAGCTACACTCGTTGTGAATCCAGGCACCAAGTCAGATTTTTAAAATGCTTTTCGGCGAAAGCATGAGAAGCTATTATCTGATAGCATGTAACACCCCAAAAGACCCGTAGGGGATGTAAACAAAAGAATTAGCATAGTCGGCGCTACACAAACCGCACAATAAAATATAAAACATTCATTACCTTTGACCATCTTCTTTGTTGGCACTCCTTGATGTCCCATAATCAATACTGGGTCTTTTCTTCGATTAAATCGGTCCATATATAGCCTAGATATCGATCTATGAAGACTGTGTGATAAACGGAAAAAAATAGCGTTTCATAACGTAACGTCATTTTTTAAAAGTTAAAAAGTCGACGATAAACTTTCACAAAACACTTCGAAATACTTTTCTAATGCAACTTTAGGTATTAGTACACGTTAATAAGCGATAAAAATCATCAGGAGGCGATGTAAATTCGATAGCTGGTCGGAAAAACACCGGGCGGCCAGTGTCCGGAAAAACACCAAAATACATCAAGTTGGTGGTCGGAGGGAATCGGTTCCCTTTGGTCGGTTCTACCAAGAATCAAATCCGAATCAAATGAGAAGACTCTATACATCCTGTGGAAGCTGTAGGTACTGCAACCTCGGCCTCATTTAATACGGTTCACCTTTAACAATGGGTTGAAGTGGCGCATGGATATTTTTTTCCATTTCCAGTGATCAGATTTTCCTGCGCTTTTCGATGAAACAGACGTTCTGTACTAGTCACAGCCGTGATTTAACCAGTTTTAGAAACGTTAGAGTGTTTTCTATACACACATACTAATCATATGCATATACTATATTCCTGGCATGAGTAGCAGGATGCCAAAATGTTCCGCGATTTTTAACAGAATGTTCGAAAAAGTAGGGGGTAGGCTTAAGAGGTTTTAAGGAGAAGTCTATCTTTAATTCTGTGAGTAACAATTTTACCTTAATCAATGTTTATTATGATTATTTCGGCAAAACACTGGATGTTTTGGAATCAAAACATTTCTGCACGTAAGGTGCCAATGTAAACTGAGATTTGTGTATATAAATATGCACATTATCGAACAAAACATACATTTATTGTGTAACATGATGTCCAATATATGTCATCTGATGAAGATCATCAAAGGTTAGTTATTCATTTGATCTATATTTCTGCTTTTTGTGACTCCTATCTTTGGCTGGAAAAATGGCTGTTTTTTTGACTTGGCGGTGATCTAACATAATCATATGTTGTGCTTTAGCTGTAAAGCATTTTTGAAATCGGACACAAAGTTTATCTTTCATTTGCTATATTGGACTTGTTAATGTGTGAAAGTTACATATTTTGAAAAAATATTTTTGAATTTCGCGCGCTGACTTTTCAGTGGAATGTTGACGAGGGGTTCCGCTAGCGGAACACCTGCCCGAGAAAGTTTAACAAACAACTGGTTCTCCCGAAGGCACTGGAGAACCTGCCGGACATGGAGCATGTGTTCTTAGGGGGGAGCAGGAGAAGACAAGGATGTCATCAATGTCGACGAAGACGAACCGGTTCAGCATGTTGCGGAGAACGTCATTCACCGGAGCCTGGAACACGGCAGGGGCGTTGGTGAGGTCAAAGGGCATGACCAGCTTTTCGTAGTGGTCGCAGGCCGTGTTGAAGGTGGTCTTCCACTCGTCACCCTCTCGTATCCGCACCAGGTGGTAGGCGTTACGTAGATCCAGCTTGGAGAACACGGTGGCCCCCTGGGGAGGCTCGAAGGCCGAGGAAATTAGTGGTAGCGAAAAACACTTTGAAGTTTGTAGAAATGTTAAAATAATGTATGAGACTGTAACACAAATGATATCGTCGGAGAAAATTCAAAGAAAAACCAACCAGAATTTTCTTTTTGAGAGCCCATGCTCTTGGACAGCATAGGGGCATATGCAATTCCAGCTCCCAGATTCCAATTCCTATGGCTTCCACTAGATATCACCAGTCTTTGTTCAAGGTTTCAGGCTTGCAACTTGAATAATGAAGAAAAAATATGAGTTTTAGTACGACACCAGTTTGGAAATCCGTGTTTGAGCGCGCAATGAAGAGATTTTGCATTCCTATTGCTTTCCGATTGAACATACTTCTTTCTGTATGAAATATTATAGTTAAATTAAATTTTAGGGTACTGAGGAATAAATTAAAATGTATTTTGACTTGTTGAAACAAAGTTTAGGTGTAGTTTATGGGATTCTTTTCTCTGCATGTTGAACGAGTGGATTACTCAAATCGATGGTGCCAACTAAATGGACTTTTTGGGATATAAAGAAGGATTTTATCTAACTGTTACGGTTTTCTTCCGTCGAAAGAGAGTCGGACCAAAATGCAGCGTGGTTAATTCGATACATCTTTAATAAACGAAAAAACATGAAAATACAAAAACAAGAAACGGAACGTGAAAACCTATACAGCCTATCTGGTGACAACTAACACAGAGACAGGAACAATCACCCACGAAACAGAACCCCCAGAGACACATCTGACCTGATTGAGAACCGTGGCAACCATAGACTTTGCTAGACTAAGCCACAATCCCAAACCTACGAAAAACTCCATACATAAACACAACACAAAATAAACCCATGTCACACCCTGGCCTGACCAAATAAATAAAGAAAACACAAAATACTAAGACCAGGGCGTGACAGAACCCCCACCCCAAGGTGCGGACTCCCGGCCGCACACCTAAACCCATAGGGGAGGGTCCGGGTGGGCGTCTGTCCACGGTGGCAGCTCCGGCTCGGGACGTGGACCCCACTCCAACCAAGTCTTAGTCCCCTTGTAACGCGTCCTTTGATTGGCGACCCTCGCCGCCGACCTAAGCCTAATAACCCTCACCAAGGACCCCACTGGACTGAGGGGCAGCTCGGGACTGAGGTAGAAGCTCGGGACTGAGGGGAAGCTCGGGACTGAGGGGTAGCTCGGGACTGAGGGGTAGCTCAGCACTGAGGGGAAGCCCAGTAACGAGAGGAAGCCCAGTACTGAGAGGAAGCCCAGTACTGAGAGGAAGCTCAGGCAGGTAGTTGGCTCTGGCAGATCCTGGCTAGCTGGTGGTTCTGGCAGATCCTGGCTGACTGGCGGATCCTGGCTGACTGGCGGATCTGGAAGATCCTGGCTGACTGGCGGATCCTGGCTGACTGGCGGATCTGGAAGATCCTGGCTGACTGGCGGAACTGGAAGATCATGGCTGACTGGCGGATCCTGGCTGACTAGCGGATCTGGAAGATCCTGGCTGACTGGTGGATCCTGGCTGACTGGCGGATCTGGAAGATCATGGCTGACTGGCGGATCCTGGCTGACTGGCGGATCCTGGCTGACTGGCGGCTCTGGCTGCTCTGGCTGCTCTGGCTGCTCCATGTAGACTGGCAGCTCCATGCAGACTGGCAGCTCTGGCTGCTCCATGCAGACTGGCAGCTCTGGCTGCTCCATGCAGACTGGCAGCTCCGGCTGCTCCATGCAGACTGGCAGCTCCGGCTGCTCCATGCAGACTGGCAGCTCCGGCTGCTCCATGCAGACTGGCAGCTCCGGCTGCTCCATGCAGACTGGCAGCTCCGGCTGCTCCATGCAGACTGGCAGCTCTGGCTGCTCCATGCAGACTGGCAGCTCTGGCTGCTCCATGCAGACTGGCAGCTCCATGCAGACTGGCAGCTCTGGCTGCTCCATGCAGACTGGCAGCTCTGGCTGCTCCATGCAGACTGGCAGCTCTGGCTGCTCCATGCAGACTGGCAGCTCTGGCTGCTCCATGCAGACTGGCAGCTCTGGCTGCTCCATGCAGACTGGCAGCTCTGGCTGCTCCATGCAGACTGGCAGCTCTGGCTGCTCCATGCAGACTGGCAGCTCTGGCAGCTCCATGCAGACTGGCAGCGCTGAACAGACGAGGCGCACTGAAGGCCTGGTGCGTGGTGCTGGCACTGGTGGTACTGGGCCGAGGACACGCACAGGAAGCCTGGTGCGGGGAGCTGCCACCGGAGGACTGGTGTGTGGAGGTGGCACTGGATAGACCGGACCGTGCAGGCGCACTGGAGCTCTTGAGCACCGAGCCTGCCCAACCTTACCTGGCTCGATGCCCACTCTAGCCCGGCCAATACGAAGAGCTGGTATGTACCGCACCGGGCTATGCACCCGCACTGGAGACACCGTGCGCTCCATAACATAACACGGTGCCTGCCCGGTCTCTTTAGCCCCCCGGTAAGCACAGGAAGTTAGCGCAGGTCTCCTACCTGGCGTAGCCATACTCCCTATGAGCCCCCCCCCCAATACATTTTTGGGGCTGACTCTCGGGCTTTCATCCGCGTCGCCGCGCCGTTCATACCACCGCCTCTCCGCTTTCGCCGCCTCCAGTTCTTCTTTGGGGCGGCGATATTCTCCAGGCTGTGCCCAGGGTCCTTTTCCGTCCAATATCTCCTCCCAAGTCCAGAAGTCCTGTGATCGCTGCTCCTCACGATAAACAGGGGGAGTTGGCTCAGGTCTGAACCCTGACTCTGCCACACTCTCCCTGAGCCCCCCCCAAGAAATTTTGGGGGCTGACTCTCGGGCTTCCTTGCCAACCGTGTTCCCTCGTATCGCCGGCTCCTATCTCCGGCTGCCTCTGCTCTCCTAAGTGCCTCCACCTGTTCCCATGGGAGGCGATCTCTTCCAGCCAGTATCTCCTCCCAAGTGTAACAACCCTTGCCATCAAAAACGTCTTCCCATGTCCATTCCTCCTTTCGCTGCTCCTGCTGCCGCTGCCTGTCACCACGCCGCTTGGTCCTGGTGTGGTGGGTGATTCTGTTACGGTTTTCTTCCGTCGAAAGAGAGTCGGACCAAAATGCAGCGTGGTTAATTCGATACATCTTTAATAAACGAAAATACAAAAACAAGAAACGGAACGTGAAAACCTATACAGCCTATCTGGTGACAACTAACACAGAGACAGGAACAATCACCCACGGAACACTCAAAGAATATGGCTGCCTAAATATGGTTCCCAATCAGAGACAACGAGAATCACCTGCCTCTGATTGAGAACCGCCTCAGGCAACCATAGACTTTGCTAGAACACCCCACTAAGCCACAATCCCAAACCTACGAAAAACCCCATACATAAACACAACACAAAATAAACCCATGTCACACCCTGGCCTGACCAAATAAATAAAGAAAACAAAAAATACTAAGACCAGGGCGTGACACTAACATAATGTCACTACATGTTGTAGCTGGGACCCTTTGGATTACAAATCAGAAGAAGATTTTCAAAAAGTAAGTGAATATTTAATCGCTATTTGTCAATTTATGGCGGGACACCTAGCCCTAAGAAGATTTAAGACACTAACAGCTTACAGACGGTAGGCAATTAAGGTCACAGTTATGATGAGCTAGGACACTAAAGAGGCCTTTCTACTGGCTCTGAAAAACATCAAAAGAAAGATGCCCAGGGTCCCTGCTCATCTGCATGAACATGCCTTAGGCATGCTGCAAGGAAGCATGAGGACTGCAGATGTGGCCAGGGCAATAAATTGAAATGTTCGTACTGTTAGACGCCTAAGACAGAGCTACAGGGAGACAGGATGGACAGCTGATCGTCCTCGCAGTGGCAGACCACGTGTAACAACACCTGCACAGGATTGATACATCCAAACATCACACCTGCGGGACAGGTACAGGATGGCAACAACAACTGCCAGAGTTACACCAGGAATGCACAATCCCTCCATGAGTGCTCAGACTGTCCACAATAGGCTGAGAGATGCTGGATTGAGGGCTTGTAGGCCCTTTTTGGAGGCAGGCCCTCACCAGACATCACCGGCAACAACGTCACCTATGGGCACAAACCCATCATCGCTGGACCAGACAGGACTGGCAAAAAGTGCTCTTCACTGAAGAGTCACATTTTTTCCTCTACCCACGGGTGATGGTCGGATTCGCATTTATCGTTGGAGAAATTAGCGTTACACCGAGGCCTGTACTCTGGAGCAGGATTGATTTGGACGTGGAGGGTCTGTCATTGTCTGGGGAGGTGTGTCACAGCATCATCGAACTGAGCTTGTTGTCATTGAAGGCAATCTCAACGCTGTGCATTACAGGGAAGACGTATTCCTCCCTCATGTGGTACCCTTCCTGCAGGCTCATCCTGACATGACCCTCCAGCATGACAATGCCACCAGCCATACTGCTCGTTCTGTGTGTGATTTCCTTCAAGACAACAATGTCAGTGTTCTGCAATGGCCAGCGAAGAGCCCGGATCTCAATCCCATTTGAGCACGTCTGGGACCTGTTGAATCGGAGGGTGAGGGCTAGGGCCATTCCCCCCAGAAATGTCTGAGAACTTGCAGGTGCCTTGGTGGAAGAGTGGGGTAACATCTCACAGCAAGAACTAGTAAATCTGGTGCAGTCCATGAGGAGGAGATGCACTGCAGTACTTAATGCAGCTGGTGGCCACACCTTTGTTCAGGGACACATTATTCCATTTCTGTTCCATTTCTGTTCCATTTCTGTTAGTGACATGTCTGTGGAACCTGTTCAGTTTATGTCTCAGTTGTTGAATCTTGTTATGTTCATACAAATATTTACACATGTGAAGTTTGCTGAAAATAAACGCAGTTGACAGTGAGAGGACGTTTCTTTTTTTTGAAAGAAAAGCAGCCAACATGTGCTCAGCATATGTGGGAACACCTTCAAAGCTGGAAAGGCATTCCTCATGAAACTGGTTTCCAAGAGTGTGAAAAGCTGTCATGAAGGCAAAGATTGGTTACCTTGAAGAATCTAAACTATAAAATACATTTTGATTTGTTTAAGACTTCTTTGGTTACTACATGATTCCATATATGTTATTTCATAGTTTTGATGTCTTCACTATTATTCTACAATGTAAAAAATGTAAAAATAAAGAAAAACCCTTGAATGAGTACTGTACATACAGCAACTGCCTCAATTACCTCGTACCCCTGCATTTCCAATTGTAACTGGTACTCCCTGTAAATAGCCATGTTATTTTTACTCGTTATTGTTATTCCACCCTAATCCTAATTCTATCGTTATTCACTTTGTATTTATTCCTCGTGTCAGTCTGCCCAAACAGCTTTGACTTCTGAACACTGAGAGGAAAATCCTCCTGTGCTCTTGAAAGTTTACTTTCTGGAGAAAACTCATTAACATGCTTACTAGAGCTATATATTCCCAATACAGTACTTCCCGAAAATATTTTGATGAGATACTCTTACACAATTTTAGGCAGTTTATTTTATTACATTAGTCAATATTGAAACATCAAATAAACATGCAAAGTATAACTATCTATTTACAACAATTTCAGCGAACAAAATGTCTACATTCAAATGTTACAGTATGAACACATTTTACAGGAAGATGTCCCTAGAACATTGATGTCAATAACACAACATCACCTTGAAAATTTTAGGAAAATAGGCTTCTCCAACGTTGGCCAATCAGTCTGTCAGAGGCAAGTGGGTAGGGGAGGGAATGTCGTATAGTACACTCTCATTGGTCAGGTTGGTTGCTTGGCCTTGCAGTACCTGGACTTGTGTCCTGTGTATCATGTGTCCTGCCATTGCGGGTATTTGTCCAATACTGTGTCCATTCACTGCAGAAAAACAGATCACTAATTATGTAGTTACGTCTTGGGAGAGGAGAGATTGAGTCGAGTCCAAAAAGAGGGGCTCACTTGACAACATTATTAAATAGCAAACACATTTGTTGCGAATCCACAGTAAATGGTTATTGGAAATGGGAATTTGTGGGATTCTCGTGAAACAAAGGGAATATTTCCTTAGTGGTTTGATTTAGTGGATTATTTTGCTCCGTTTTGGCACTGGCTACAGTAGCGTAGGGGAATTCAGGTGACCCAACACAATGCCCATGTGACATAGACTGTATGATTTAGCACTGATCTACATATATATTAGTTCAGTGCACATTTTTCTTCTTTACCATAGACCAGATTCTAAGAGAAGATCAAACTGTTCTTATAAAGTTGCTCTAGCAACATAGGGAAGCATTTTGTATCAAAACTGTAGTAAGTTCAATGTAAGTGTACATTCAATGTAAGTAACATCTAAGTTTGGTCCGCAGTGATAGTATAATTGAGGGCAGTTCTCTATAATATAAGATTTTTAGATAGCCTCCATTTGTATCGCATTACAATCAACACTTATCTTCCCCAAAGAAACAGAAAGCAAAATAAAGTTATCATTGGTAACCGTGCAAAACAAAACCGAAATCATTTTTTTTCAATTTTTCTATTTTCATCAGTAGTTTAGTTAGCTCATTATCAAAGATACTGTATTTGATATTTCATTCTATTGCACTGAACAAGACCATGCTTGGCAGAGCAAATTCATTGGATTGCGTTTTAGAAAAAGAGAAGGCTAGAAGAAAACCCTTATGGCGAAAATGAGATTAACACAAATGTTAATGCTGCATTATGGTGAATTATTTCAAATATAAACTTCCATTGTGCACATTCATTACGAGAATGCATTACTATGATCAATATCATAATCATGAAACAAATCATTATGTTGTTATTCTATGCTCTGGACAACCTGCTTGTCAATGGCTTTACGGAAATGGGTGAAAGCATTGTAACAGAAAAATGCACTTAATATTTAGGATATAAACAAACATGCATCGATTGTGAGACTGTGTCTGTCTGCACAGGACTATGGAATGTTGCTGTGTTCCTTTTGCATGCTGATATAGCATGCTATTACCTTCGATGGAGGATTTTCCACGCAGCAATGGGAACTAAGGATGAATCATTTCAAAATGTACGCAACAAAGTCTAAAGGGAACCATGAAGGATTACAAATCAAATTGAATTCTTTGGTCCTTTGGTTATTACTTATATGTGAAAACATTATATATGACAATATATATGACATTCATCATCACTCACAATACACAACAGGACATTGACAAAAGATTGAGGGAGGAAGCTTTGCATGTTAGTTGAACATGCAAAGCTTCCTGGATGATGAACCGATGATTGATGATGACTTCCTGTTAAAATACAGTAGTGGTTTCACCTCTATTTAAAATTTCCTAAAACATCTAATACAAGGTGCTAGCGTTACGATTAAGATGGCATGTATCACAAAGCACAGCGGAAAATATTATCTACCAGCTCCAATGAAACAATACTGCATATATCACTGTTACTCGGTGCGTCCACTAGGTGCTGTATATCCACACCATTCTATTGCATTATTCCTGCATTATTCCCGCATTATTCCCGCATTATTCCAGTTAAGGTGCTGGCAGTTGTGTCCCTTGTAAAACATACTGGAAACAGAATAGTATGAGGACAAATTAAATAACATGGTTTATAGGTGCCTTTGAGTCAATTTCCATAATGTGGTGGAGAGAGCCAATGCTACTGGATATATAATGGTAATAAAGTGAGAGGGGAAATGGTAGCGGGGGGATGAGAGAGAGAAAAAGAGAGAGTGAAATGTCTCTATTCTTTTGGAACTTTTGTGAGTGTAATGTTTACTGGTCATTTCTTATGTTTATTTCACTTTTGTTTATTATCCATTTGACTTTCTTTGGCAATGTAAAAACATAATGTTTCTCATGCCAGTAAAGCAACTTACATTGAAATTGTTTTGAGAGACAAAGAGAGAGAGAGTATTCAAGGTTTAAAAAGGCTTCTAAAGTTTGACATTTGTACTTTAAAATTTCACACTTGATTTGCCGTAATGAAAAATGTATCAACCCCTACAAGAAAACTCATTAATTATAGTCCATATAATAATTCACATTGCATGTTGCTGCAGGATCATTTTCCTGCTGTAGAAAACTGGCTCATATTAAGATCCTCGTCTATGACCAACAGCAGGTGAGAATAAAATAACAACAAGGAAATCAATCAATTATGAAAGCAGTAATGAGCTAAATAAGGTATAATAAATGTGGCACGGACATTTTATTCTCCTAAGGATGTTGACTGTACACTATGCCTCACTCATGACATGAATGTAAAAATGTGCATTGTTTGAGAAAAAAAACACATGAATGAATCACAGACAGAAACATACCCAAACACACTCCCACACCCCTGTGATTACAAGTACAGGTAGTATGTCCAATAGAGGAGGTTGACGAATACAAAGGACAGGGGGAAGGTCATCCTGGAGTAATTGTCTATTAAGTGGGGATTCTCCACATGGCAACAGTTTGCAGCTCTGCGCAGGACCTTGCGGAGGAGGACCAGGACAATGAGGCAGCGGTTGGGGGGCTCCTCAGGGGCCTCAGGCTTGGGCTCACTGCCAGTGGGGCTGGAGGGGTAAAGTTCCAGCTCAGCTGTGGGCGCTAAGGCCGCCTCATCTGAAGCAGCTTTCTCCTTACGCCTCTTGGCTCTGTTGTTTTCAGCGGCGATGGTGGTGACCATGCCGTTCATCTCCTCGTCAAAGCCTCCCATCTGGTGACCGTACTGGAGGAGGGGAGGGAGAGAGAGCGAGAGTGACAGTGAGAAGAGGATTGTAGAGTCGCCCCAATCAACTAATGCTTTCATCTGAAATAAACCCCAAAAATGGCAGAGATACTTACATCCATACAGTACGAGCAGACGAAACATGGCAAAGGTGATGAAGATGATGACTCTGATAATGATGAGGATGACGACAACGATGACCACAGTAATAACGCTGATGATGACAATGATCACGGTCATGTAAATTATGGTAATGCTAATGATGATGAAAACGACAACAATAACCGCACGACTGACGTTAACAACACTGAAGGCCTCACCATGACAATGTTGGCGTCGGGATGGTTAAGGGTGCAGAAGTGGGCCACGGCGTACTCGATCAGGGCTCCAAAGATGAAGCTGAAGCAGATGCCCAGGTACACGTCGATGGCTTTGATGAAACAGTTGGCGTTGGGCAGGGACGTCCTGGCACCCATCATCAACGTGGTCATGGTCAGAACCGTGGTCACTCCTGTCACAATACACAACACAATGGCTGGATGATTCATTAAATGTTTGAAATCATCAAGATGTCCAGTGTCCTGGAGTTTTCATTTCCATTCACATATAACAACACAACCCCTAGGGCTTAATGATGGACTACATCTCTAGTCACTCCACACATGTAGAATTCAGCTTGAGTTGACTTACCTGACATCAATACATTGAGCAAAAATATAAACGCAACATGCAGCAATTTCAAAGATTTTCCTGAATTACAGTTTGTAAGGAAAATCAGTCAATTGAAATAAATTAATTAGGCTCTAATCTATGGGTTTCACATGACTGGGAATACAGATATGCATCTGTTGGTCACAGATACGGTACCTTAAAAAAAAGTAGTGGCATGGATCAGAAAATGACTCATCATCTGGTGTGACCATAATTTTCCTCACAAATATCATTCACATTTAGTTGATTTTGCTTTTGATTGTGGACTATGGAATGCTGTCCCACTCCACTTCAATGGCTGTGCTAAGTTGCTGGATATTGGCGGGAACTGGAACGCGCTGTCGTACACGTTGATCCAGAGCATCCCAAAAAAGCTCAATGGGGGACATGTCTGGTGAGTATGCAGGCCATGGAAGAACTGGGACATTTTCAGCTTCCAGGTATTGTGCACAGCTCCGTGCAACATGGGGCCGGTGCATTATCATGCTGAAACATGATGTGATGGCGGCGGATGAATGGCACGACAATGGGCCTCAGGATCTCGTAACGGTATCTCTGTGCATTCAAATTTCCATCGATAAAATGCAATTGTGTTCGTTGTCCGTAGCTTATGCTTGCCCATACTATAACCCCACTGCCACCATGGGGCACTCTATTCACAACGTTGACATCAGCAAACCGCTCGCCCACACAATGCCATACACGCTGTCTACCATCTGCCCGGTACATATGAAACAGATTCATCCGTGAAGAGCATACTTCTCTAGCGTGCCAGTGGGGCCATCGAAGGTGAGATTTGCCCACTGAAGCTGGTTACGATGCCGAACTGCAGTCAGGTCAAAACCCTGGTGAGGACGACGAGCGCGTAGATGAGCTTCCCTGAGATGGTTTCTAACAGTTTGTGCAGAACTTTCTCGGTTGGCAAACCCATAGTTTCATCAGCTGTCCGGGTGGCTGGTCTCAGACGATCCCGCAGGTGAAGAAGCCAGATGTGTGGGTCCTGGGCTGGCGTGGCGGGTCCTGTGCTGCTGTGGTTACATGTGGTCTGCGGTTGTGAGGGAGGTTGGACATGCTAAAACAAACTTGGAGGTGGCTTATGGTAGAGAAATTAACATTAAATTATCTGGCAACAGCTATGGTGGACATTCCTGCAGTCAGCAAGCTAATTGCATGCTCCCTCAAAACATCTGTGGCATTGGAAAAATGCTCACTAACAGGGATGTAAACAAATTTGTGCACAAAATTTGAGAGAAATATGTTTTTTTGTGTATATGGAAAATATCTGGGATCTTTTATTTTAGCTCATGAAACATGGGACCAACACTTTACATGTTACGATTCTATATTTTTCAATGTACATCAGGCTAGATGTATAAATAATATTACAGTTATGTGAAGGTAAGCTAACAGGAGTATGAGGCACTTGTGGAACAGTCTGTTTTCTCTATCTGCCTGGATTCTACAGATGAAGGATCTCAATTTGATCACCCTTTTTGCAGGATAACTTTCCTGCAATGCAGGACATTTTTTAAAACTTGTAGTGTATTTTAGGTTCAAAACAACACGCTCTTACAGTCTCCCGTCAGAATTAGACATTCCTCCATGTTTCTCAAACGTCAAAATTTAGAAATTGTTTCAAGTGTTTGGTTACTTCTCTGTATCATTCCATGTTGAAGTTAAGGCATTAACTCCGAATTCTTAAGGTAAGGCGTCTGCTTGGTGGGTGTACTCCCTGGTTTGAGGGGCAGTGGTTTACCGATACAGATCCTTGCGGGGACGGAAGACTGGCTGATCCAAAAAGAGACCCAGGAGAGGACCACCAGCAGGCTGGAGGGAACGTACGTCTCCAGGATGAAGTACAGGATGCTTCTCTTCAGCTCAAAGTGGAAGATCAGCTTGGGGTAGTGGCCTGTGAGAGAGAGAAACATAGCGAGATGACAGCACAGAGACATGAGAACAAGTGTGCAAGTAGAACCCAAAAGTTTCCTGAAAGTTTCCATTTACTACCAACCATCAATTTTAAAAGATGAACGTGGCTAACATTTATAGGTCGATTATAATTTATGTTGAGTTGGCTTGTCATGCCCATAATTGCCAAAAGCTTCATGCTGATAAATATCCTTTTAGGTACCCCTAAGTAAATGTGTCACGCACGCTAATGTTTCATCTGTCACAAAAGACTAAAACTAAACAGTAGCCAAACGGTAGTATATGTGTGAAAGGATAATGTTAAAAGGTAGGACGTGAAAGTTGAACCTGTTTCATAGATGGCCTCAGACGCAGATGTGTAGTGGTCCTCTACTGTGTACTGAGCCAGACGCAGCGTATCCAAACCACTGACCGACTCATTCCCTCTGGTCCAGTAGAACATCACATCATTGATGTTGTAGCCCCCTGTATATATATATATAGAGAGAGAGAGAGAGAAAGAGAGAGAAGAAGAGAGAAGAAGAGAAGAAAGGTGATGTCAAGTCAAAGACAGCAAGATAGGTAATGGGGGTCTATTGCACTAAGTGGCTATATGTTTTGAAATAGCACTTTATCACACATACCAATGTACTACTTAAGCATCTAAAATACAAACTACCCTCTATAAAATAATGAATAAAGGTTAGCTGGTCACTGAGCTGTAAGTGTGCGACAGCCACAAGCAAGCTTCACAATGTTCATGTTTTATTCAAACTACTTTTTATTAAATATGCTTTATTAAATAAGTAACGTAGAGCAACAGCCCTCCATTGCTCATTGTGAAGAACTGTGACAGTAAGACTGAATAGGAAATGCTAATGCAAATGCAGGGCAAAAGAAGGCCAGAAGGAAAGAGCGGCAATGAGGACATCACTGCTTTAAGTTTCCTTCCTGCCTAACACCCCAGCAGGTGATTCATACATATTTCACGACCTTACATAATCTCAGTGGTGGAAAAAGTACCCACTTGTCATACTTGAGTAAAAGTAAAGATACCTTCATAGAAAATGACTCAAGTTACCCAGTAAAATACTACTTGAGTAAAAGTCTAAAATGTACTTAAGTATCTGTCACGCCCTGATCTGTTTCACCTGTCTTGTGATTGTCTCCACCCCCCTCCAGGTGTCGCTTATTTCCCTGGTGTATATATCCCTGTGTTTCCTGTCTCTCTGTGCCAGTTTGTCTTGTATGCCTTTCAAGTAAACCAGCGGTTTTCCCGTACTCCTGCTTCTATTCTCTTTTGCTAGTCCTCCCAGTTTTTGACCCTTGCCTGTTTTCTGGACTCCGTGCCTGCCTGACCTCGAGCCTGCATTCCACTCTGTACCTCCTGGACTCTCAACTGGTTTTGACCTTTTGCCTGTCCACGACCATTCCCTTGCCTACCCTTTTTGGATTGTTTAATAAATATCAAGACTCAAACCATCTTCCTCCTGTGTCTGCATCTGTGTCTCGCCGTGTGCCCTTTATAGTATCAAGAGTAAAAGTCTAAACCAATTAAAAGCAAATCCGATGGCACAATTTTGTTTTTATTGATGGAAGCCAGGGGCTCACTCCAACACTCAGACATGATTTACAAACAAAGCATTTGTCTCTAGTGAGTCCGCCAGATCAGAGGCAGTAGGGATGTTCTCTTGATAAGTGCTTTCAAATTTCCTGTCCAAATGTAATGAGTTCTTTTGGGTGTCGGGGAAAATGTATGGAGTAAAAAAGACATTCTTTCTTTAGGAATGTCATGAAGTAAAAGTAAAAAGTTGTCAAAAGGATAAGTAGTAAAGTACAGATACCCCCAAAAACTACTTAAGTAGTACTTGGAATTATTTTTACTTGACTACTTTGCACCACTGCATAATCCTACAGTCCATCCTACATAGGATTTAGAAGAGCTCACAGTAACACGTTATAACAGTGCACATAAATATTTGTTGTAAAGTGCTTACTCAATTTGTACTGAAACCTTGAAAGAAGGTTCAGGAGGGCAACTTAATTCCCTTCAATAGTATTTATTGCTGACACGTTTTAGAACAAGCTGTTTACTTTAATTGGCATACATTTATAAGGAATAAAGCCACAAGCTATATAGGATCAACATTTCTTCCTGGCAATATGGCGACAACTCCGATACAGAAAAGTCTCAAAAGTTCAAAGCCCAACCACCTGGCACTTCAGACGGGCTAAAGCAAACAGTTGAACCCAGGTCTGCTCCGAAATACACGTTTTCTATCCCCACGTCAACCTTGCCTTTGGAGATTCATTATGAGACGTAGTTTAGTAATTGACCTGCAGAGGGAGACGTAGAATAAGATGCCCTACGACGCGGCTGTGACTGGAGGAGAAGAAATCTCCATTAAACTGGGACACACAGAATCCCCATTTCCTGTGTGCTTCATTACATTAAACACTCATTATATTATGGCTCTTACTCTACCCTCTCACCATCTCCCGAGAGACACAACATGTGTGAAAGTCCAGGGAGTCATAAGTTATTGAGGAAAGTGTGTTTAAATGTAATGCAGAGCACCCTGACGAAAAGTAACAAGAGACATTGAAGCCGATGAGGATCTCTTGTTGTATCTTTTTCAGTGTTGTTGTGTTTTCTCTATAACTAACGAATTGCGGAACTCATGATATTTGTGACTGCCGGGTCAGGGCAATGTGCAAATTGGGTATGAAGCGTGTGCCGGAGGCCGTGGTCCTGTGCAATAGCGCGGGAATGATTACATTAAGAAATTAAGGGGCTGTCTTAAGGTGCTCTGAAGCCTGAAAAGTGTACTGCACTGCAGCCTGGAGAGATTAAAGCTTTTGCCTCTTAAAATATCCTGCTCACTGAGACACTGAGATGAGTGCATCTTAAAAATGGCTGCATAGAGACTTTTAAAATCTTCAAAACCAAATCTCGCTACAGTATCCTCCACTGTGGTGAGCGTGGTCTCATCATTAAGCAACAATCAAACCTGGCTGTGAATGTCTTCCCGACTCCAGGCCTTTTCTGCTGTCAGTAGCCACTAAAATATGTCTCCGCCATATCTATCTAAACACCTGGTGCTCGTCTTCTCTTTAAACGTCCTTGTTGGAAATAAAGTGTGGGCTGGGGAGCGAGGACGAGCGGGGAGCAATGTTCAATTTTTGGCAGCACATTCAAAATAATTAAACCTCACAGTCTAGCTCTATTCAGTGTGCTGCTGAAGCAAGGCTGTGGGAGTCTGGGATGCACAGTATATGTTTAACCTGGCAGTAATGTAAAGGGGAAAATCCTTGACTTACCTCGACATGTATTGAGTGGGATGAGTGGGACAGGAGCTCCCTCTGGTTGAGTTTGATGCTGACATGACGTTCGAAGTGTTGCTTTGGCAGCGATTTGGCTATAGCTTAGCACGACTTGCTGTCATTAAAGGTTGTGGAGGCGAGCGAGGAAGAGGGAGGGAGAGAGATAGAGTGGGAGAGAAAGAGAAGGATGAAGCGAGAGAGGGAGAGACAGAGAGAGAGAGAGAGAGAGAGAGAGAGAGCGAGGAAGAGAGAAATGAATGGAAAAAGAGAGACTTCTGCTCTAAACCCTTTGCGTTCCTCCCTTGCTGGCTCCCTGCGGTTTTGAGCTTATGTAACACAGAGCTCCAGCTAGGGCTGAGGCTGTATCAGAGACAAGACAGGCGTGATCCCAATATGTGGATGGCTGGTGAGGGCTGGTGACTAGCGTGAAGAGGGTTTTGGGGCCAGCTAAGGATAAGAAGCTGGGCCGACGGGGGCAGACACTCTCCCTGTTTCCATGAGTTACAGGCAGCTTTGGGAAATACAATAAATGGGGAAAGGACACCTACACATGTACACACCCCTGCTCACTAACTAGCTAGCTTGGTAGCAGTACTAGCTCGCTAGTGTGTTTTGATTTGATTCAAATACACCAGTCTATTTGTTGTTGTTTCTACACTCTCATCGCTGGCAGTGATAATTTCATTGCTCAGGAGATTTCCTCTAAAGTCATGTCTTAAGCTGGCTTTCATCATTATCCTGAGTGTGCGGAGAGCTCAAAAACGTAATCTCGTTTTAAAAGACCAGAGAGAGTCAACAACTACAGAGAAGTCGCAGTCAGACGGCGGGGACGGCGAGGCACCGGTGAGACACCTTGAATGGAGATGGAACTGTGTTGACCATATACACCCTCTCCTCAAGCCATATGGTTCCCTCTTGACTGTTGCTCCGTCTGATGGAGGCTTCAAACACTCAAAACGTTCAACTCTTGGCTGAAAATCGTAGTCCAGACCTACTCTGTCATATAGCTGTTTTATTTTTAAAAATGTTGCTTTTTCAAGTGCTTTGAGATTCTCTCTGTAATGAAAAGCACTTTAGAAGATGAATAAATTATTATTATTATTAGACAGCCACATGTTGCTGTTTAGCTGTAGAGGTTCATCTGAAGTGAAATCTTACAGCTCTCCAGTTGCAGAGTGCAGGTCTGCTTGTCCATGGGGTACTTGGTCAGGTCCATGTTGCAGGCCACAGTGGTGGTTATCCTGGAGAGATGAGAAGCAAAACGCAGGTCAGTTGTCAACCTCAAAGGTTTCTTCCCCCCCCTTTGCAGAACCACCTCAGTGTTTACCCATGTATTTCTTCTGGCCTACTTCTGAAAGCACTACTACAACTGTTTCTGTCCCTGGCCTCTCCGCAATCCTAACCTTCGTTTTTCTGATATCTCATTGAACCCTTTCCCTATAGAACCCTCTTTCACTCTCTAACACCTCTTCCTTGCTCTCCTCCTGCCCCCCTTATCGTGCCCTCTGTCTTCCCTGGCACTTCCACCTCTGCACACAGCTCCTCTCTGACAGACCCATGTCCCCGGGCAGTGGGCATCCATATATGGAAAATACCTTCATGATTCTACCAGGGGTAGGCAACTAGATTCAGCCGTGGGCTGGTTTTTGTCGGAGTTGGTGGGTGGTCGGGGGGAGGGGGGGTTATTTAAAAATAACATTAATTTCATGCCTTGATTACATTGAGATATGATCACATACGGTGGTGTCCGAAATGATTGACACCCTTGATAAAGATGAGCAAAAAGGACTAAAATAAATCATTCAAATACTGAGCTACATATATGGTTAAAGAAATGGGGAAGTGATATTATTTACACTAAAACAATTATTCAGAGAAATAATAATAAGAAACACTTGTATACGTTTTTTTCTCCAATAGGTAGGGGTCAAAATTATTGACACCCTGTCTTCAATACATTTCAATTCTTTGCCTTGCATGGATAATGGCACTGAGACATTTTCTAAAATGTTTTATGAGTTGGAGAACACATTGGGAGTGGTGTTAGACCATTCCTTCGGGATCCTTGATATCCTTGGTCTGTGCGTAGGGACTGCACTCTTCAATTCAAACCACAGGTTTTCAATGGGGTTCATTTCGAACGCCAAGCCCACCACTGGTGGGTTTGGCATCCAAATGACAATGCATAAGCAGAAAATAACCCCATACTTACTGTAAAATATGGTGGTGGATATTTGATGTTACAAACACACATGCAGTCACACGCATATGCCATGCACACTGTACAAATATAAGCAAAAGTAAAGCTCACACGTCTAGATAGATTGGCATGAAATTAACCATACACATACTGTACCAGTCAAAAGTTTGGACACACCTACTCATTGAAGGGTCTTTCTTTATTTTATTATTTTCTACATTGTAGAATAATAGTGAAGACATCAAAACTATGAAATAACACACATGGAATCATGTAGTAACCAAAAATGTGTTATACAAATTTTAGATTCTTCAAAGTAGCCACCATTTGCCTTGATGACAGCTTTGCACACTCTTGGCATTCTCTCAACCAGCTTCATGGGGTAGTCACCTGGAATGGATTTCAATTAACAAGTGTGCCTTGTTAAATGTTAATTTGTGGAATTTCTTTCCTTCTTAATGCGTTTGAGCCAATCAGTCGTGTTGTGACAAGGTAGGAGTTGTATACAGATATCCCTATTTGGTAAAAGACAAAGTCCTTACTATGGCAAGAACAACTCAAATAAGCAAAGAGAAACGACAGTCCATCATTACTTTACGACATGAAGGTCAGTAAATCTGGAATATTTGAAGAACCTCCAAAGTTTCTTTAAGTGCAGTCGCAAAAGCCATCAAGTGCTATGATGAAGCTGGCTCTCATGAGTGCCGCCACAGGAAAGGAAGACCCAGAATGACCTCTGCTGCAGAGGATGAGTTCATTAGAGTTAACTGTACTTCAGATTGCAGACCAAAGAAATCCTTCACAGAGTTCAAGTAACTGACACATCTCAACATCAACTGTTCAGAGGAGACTGCGTGAATCAGGCCTTCATGGTCGAATTGTTGCAAAGAAACCACTAACTAAAGGACACCAATAATAAGATGGACATTCATTTTTTATTTAACCTGGCAAGTCAGGTAAGAACACATTTTTATTTACAATGACAGCCTAGGAACAGTGGGCTAACTGTCAGGGACAGAATGCCAGATTGTCACTTTGGTAGCTTGGGGATTTGATCTAGCAACCTTTCGGTTACTGGCTCAACACTCTAACCACTAGGCTACCTGCCGCCCCATTAGACTGGTGTAAATCTGTCCTTTTTTCTGATGAGTCCAAATGTGAGATTTTTGGTTCCAACCGCCGTGTCTTTGTGAGACGCAGAGTAGGTGAACGCATGATCTCCGCATGTGTGGTTTCCACCGTGAAGCATGGAGGAGGAGGTGTGATGGTGCTTTGCTGGTGACACTGTCTGTGACTTATTGAGAATTCAAGGCACACTTAACCAGCATTGCTACTAGAGCATTCTGCAGCGATACACCATCCCATCTGGTTTGCGCTTAGTAGGACTATCATTTGTTTTTCAACAGGTTTTTCAATGACCCAACAGACCTCCAGGCTATGTAAGGACTATTTGACCAAGAAGGAGTGTGATGGAGTGCTGCATTAGATGACCTGGCCTCCACAATCACCTGACCTCAACCCAATTGAGATGGTTTGGGATGAGTTGGACCGCAGAGTGAAGGAAAAGCATCCAACATGTGCTCAGCATATGTGGGAACTCCTTCAAGACTGTTGGAAAAGCATTCCAGGTGAAGTTGGTTGAGAGACTGCCAAGACTGTGCAAATCTGTCATCAAGGCAAAGGGTAGCTACCTTGAATAATCTAAAATATATTTTGTACAATGTAGAAAATTGTAAAAATAAGAAAAACCCTTGAATGAGTAGGTGTGTCCAAACTTTGGACTGGTACTGTATGTGCTCACTCACATGATACAGAACAATGCAGTGTATCATTGTGTGTGGGTTGTGAATCAATAAACAGAAGCCTACCAGTCTAAACAAGTCAGCACCACAGACAGCACCTATACTCCTTTACCCCTATAGAAAATTCAAGGTGTGCTAATAAGCAGAAGCAGAGACATGCTGTTCATTCAGCACCTCCCCAACTGGGGTGCGTTCAGTTCGCTTCAATGTTTGCCTTGTTGCATGATGGTTTGTACTGAATAACACATTTCCTTTGAGGTACATTTGCTCCTGCTTGGTTGGTACGGTGAGGTGTGGCCTGATCAATATGGGTTTGACCATCTAAAATCACAAAACTGCTGAATGTATCTGCCATCTGGGCCACCATAATCACAACGTTTTTCAACTTATTGTTCAGTACAGTGCTGTTTCCGTTGAATTCAACGTTGTATACAGCTCTGTCGTACTGAACGCAACCCAGTGTAAACAAATCATTGTTCTTAATTGACCTGCCTGGTAAAAAAAATAGAATAAATGAAAAAGGGACTTATCTAATTCCAATAGTTCAAGGATTTGCATTGTTGGATCCATCTGTGTGTGTGTGTGTGTGTGTGTGTGTGTGTGTGTGTGTGTGTGTGTGTGTGTGTGTGTGTGTGTGTGTGTGTGTGTGTGTGTGTGTGTGTGTGTGTGTGTGTCTGTGTGTGTCTGTGTGTGTGTCTGTGTGTGTGTCTGTGTGTGTGTGTGTGCATCCCTGTGCGCACACTTGCATGCATTCGTGTGTGTATATGTGTTTCTCCCACCTCAGGGCGTAGAGCACCGTTCCATTGGGGAAGATCCTGATCAGTCTGTTCTCCACAGTGATGTCATGGAGGAAGGACTTTTTGGAGTCTACAATGAAGGTGTCTGGTACCCAGAGCAGCTCCACCAGCCTGCCGTCCAGACTCAGGCTCTTGTTACCCTCAAACACCAGGCGCTCGTCTGTCCAGCGCTGACGCAGGAAGATAGTGGCCGTGTAGTCCTAAAGTTCAATTTCCAAAGGTCACCATATTGCAGTTGTACTGCAATAACATTACAACTTCAAGTCTAAACACGGATTATGTAACATAATAAACATACTGGAATGTAATATGTATTTTATTATCACAATGTACAATGTGCCATATGACACAGGAAGTTGTCTCACCATGTTGATCTCTGATATGGTGTCAATGCTGGCAATGTCCAAACTCATGCCCACAGTCACTGGCCCATCTACAGAGATGAGAGATAGACACACAGAGAAAGGGTGAGAGGGGAAGGAGGAGGATAACAGATAGAGAGAGAGAGAGATGTCCTTGCTTTACTTTCCGTGTCAATAAAGTATACTGAATTGTACTCAACACAGAGAGGGAGGGACAGAAAGAGAGAAAGAAAGAACAAGGGAAACTGAAGGAGACATGAAAGAGAAAGAGTGGATTCAGAACACCGTGAGGAATCATAAAAGTAAAACGAAAGTAGTGTTATTCAAAATGCCTCAAGAAAAATAAAAGAAGCACATTTAAGAAATGTATTGCTGAATACTTCACATCAGTGGCAACAGCAAGTGTCGCATGCAGCCCCACACATATAAGAATGCTCCTCTTTTCCCCCTCTCTCGTTCCCTCTCTTTCTTTCACTTACCCACTCTCATTCTTGTACTGTATAACACTGTATTATTTCTGCTTTTGGTTGCCAAAAAACACGGTCGCCTAACTTTTGTGCATGTGTAACCCTGCATGTATGTATGTATGCACGCATGGGGGTAAGTCTGGACCCCAGGAAGAGAAGTGGGTGTGATTGTAACAGCTAATTGGAATCCAAATAAATAAATACTTGCGTGCATACCAAGCTCACTGAGGACTCTGTAGAGAGAGAGAGAATGTGTACGTGTGTTTGTATTTATGTGTGTGCATTTCCATCCTTTCCAGGAAGCTGACCTCTTGTGTGGGGTTCATGGCAATCAGGAGTGCACTCATCTCTGCTAATTACATTTGCTCTGATTCGGTTCAGTCTCAGCGATCACTAATCAAACATTAGGCACATTTAGAGGGATTCTCTGAAGCAGCAACAATGAAACTGACAAGGGATTTGTGAGAACTACAAACACTGTGCGGAGGATCAAAGGCCACAATACCTTTATGTCTCGGGGGTTACACTGCATGTACGGATTCCATATTAGGAAGTCTCACCGAGTATGCGTGGGAATTGTGTCTGCTCAGACAAATAACATACTTTGTCAGGTGCGTACTCTTGATATTAATAGCCTAGCCCTATGAATCAAATCACCATCTGTGTTAATGTGTTTTGTATCATGTATTTATTAGTATTTAGTAAAAGCGAATGTTGGTCATTCACATACTGGGCTATGCATTGGGAATGAGATCGCTTCCATCTGCCAGGTAAAAGCTCGGGGAGATTTATGCTTAGCCAAAATATGGTAATATTGAAATGAATATGGGAATATGGTAAGCCACACAATCACACAGACAACAAAAAAAACATGTGCACAAATGCACACTGACGCACGCGAGCAGACACACACACACACACACACACACACATACACACACACAAACAGCTCCTTTGAGCCTCATCTCATTTTCCAGGGATGTGTGCAATTTCCCTTACTGTCAAAAAAAGGCCTGAGGTACTTGTTGTATCCTTTCATCAGCTTCTGAATGGTGGGAGGCAGAATCTCTCCCTCTTTCACTTCAGCGCTGAGCAGCGAGTTCTCTAACATCCTGAGGAGAAGAAAAGAACGGCAAAAGAACAAATTCAATAATTTAGTGTCCTTCCCCTCAGTGCATTTATCCTCAGTGGATATCAAATGGTTCCTGCTATTCAGCCTGACTATCCTATCTCTGTGCTTAGCCCGTTGAGCTCAACGGTACTTTCTGAATAACATAAGCTGTGGCAAGAGAAGCACCAGATTAATAGGCCTGCAAACAATTTGGAATGAAAAGGGAGAAAAGAACAAAACTCATTTTTCATAATTGGTTTACTTCGATCCCAACTGGGTCAGAAAACTTGAAACATTCCATCATCAGCAATCTTCCCCATCTTCCTCTACACGCTTGACTCTCCTGAGCTCAGAACAGCTTCCATATGCACTTCCAATGATTGTTCCCCTTAAAGGCATGTAGCGTTGTAGGGAGATGATTATTTCACCAGGGATTGAGGGGAGAAGAACACTGTAGAATACATTCAAGCACCTTCCCCCGTGGTAGTGCTGTCCGTTTGTGCAAAACAATCTGGAATCTAAATATGCTCGCAAATTGATGAAGCCCTGGAGCTTAGTTAGCAATGTAATGACCATTGAAGGAAAGCAGATTAGGCCAAGTGTAGTAGGCAGATACAGTACATTCATCCCCATACGCTAGCAGGGATGTATGTGCCCTAATTGTGCTCACAGTCAACAGCCACTCATTTTCAGTCACTAGAGTTAATTATCTGTTCAAGCAAGGTTGAAGTCCAAAGAGCATTTGTTGCTGTGCTGAATTTAAAGTCCATTTGTAGACTTTTCAACACTGCCACAGTTTCAGAGGTTCACATAAAACTTGATGAATGCATACAGAAAGACAGTGACTTGTAATGGCAGTAGCGTTTGACACTATCTGAGAAGACTGGACTGTTTGTAAGTTAAAAGGGATCTTAACTAGCTTTAAAAGCCTCTAGTAATTGACTTTTTTAAAGTGTGCTTTAGCTTGTAGTAATCAAATTCCCTACACAACTCTCAGACTGACGTGTCAGCCATATTCTAACAATGCAAAGACACGTCATGAATCGAGATGAACTCAAATGCATTCAGGACCGTCTTTAAATAAGAATGACTTTAAGAGTGACTTTTTTTTTAAATCGGCAAGACAGGAGGAGCACATCATTCACATTCACTCATAACACCCGAGACTTGTTCTACCTGACCATGTCAAAAATCGTTTACAGGAGTCCGTGAGCAAAGTATTGATGGAACCCTTCCAGGAATGTGTATGACAGGCAGGCTTCACTCCAGACCTGGAAAGGAAAAGCCATGTTTGTGACAGGGCCCTTCATTATGAAACTGGGTCACCTCGAATGACCCATACCTACACACACACATGCACACACTCTCTCTCTAATGCACACACACGCACTCACAGTCACACACACACACACACACACACACACACACACACACACACACACACACACAACACACACACACACACACACACACACACCCCAGTGTGGGTGAGCTTGGCATCTATAGGAGCTCACATCAAAACACTGCCACCAGTGTCAGGGGTGAGTCCATTGAAGCAGCAGCAGCATATACACTGACTGCACAAAACATGACACAGACTGACCAGGTGAATCAATGGTGAAAGCTATGATTCCTTATTGATGTCACTTGTTAAATCCACTTCAGTCAGTGTAAATGAAATGGAGGAGACAGGTTAAAGAAGGATTTTTAGGCCTTGAGACAATTGAGACATGGATTGTGTATGTGTGCTATTCAGAGGGTGAATGGGCAAGACACAATATTTACAGTAAGGGCCTTTGAACAGGGTATGGCAGTAGGTGCCAGGCTCACCAGTTTGTGTCAAGAACTGCAACGCTGCTGGGTTTTTCCACACTCAAGTTTCCTGTGTGTATCAAGAATGGTCCACCATCCAAAGTACATCCAGTCAACATGACTCAACCGTCACACCCTGATCTGTTTCACCTATCTTGTGCTTGTCTCCACTCCTTCCAGGTGTCGCCCGTTATCCCCTGTGCATTTATACTGTGTTTTCTGTTTGTCCGTTGCCAGTTCTTCTTGTCTCGTCAAGCCTACCAGCATTTTTCCTGTACTCCTGTTTTTATGTCTAGTCCCTGTCTTCTAGTTTTTCCAGTTTTGACCATTCTGCCTGCCCTGACCCTGAGCCTGCCTGCCGTTCTGTACCTTTCGGACTCTGCTCTGGATTACTGACCTCTGCCTGCCCCCTGTTTTTGTAATCAACGTTTGTTTCTTCGAACTGTCTGCATCTGGGTCTTATCCTGAGGTCTGGTATCAACTTTGGGAAGCATTGGAGTGAACATGGGCCGGCATCCCTGTGGAATGAATGCGTTCGACAACATGTAGAGTCCATGTCCCAATGAATTGAGGCTTTTCTGAGGGCAAAAGGGCTGGAGGTACAACTCAATATTAGGAAGGTGTTCTTAATGGGTTGTACACTCGTTGTAGTCTGCTGGGATCTATTACTTTGGAGTGAGATGGGGAGAGAAAGAAACACAGGAAGACAAAAAGAGAAAGTGCATGCGAAAGGTTCTGTCTGTACAATGAGAAAAATGCTCATGATGACTAATCCTAGAAATCCTCTAGAGTCCACATCAACATTATGAGATCATACAAATCACAAAATCATAAAATTGTTCTCCCATTAGATTTATTCCCCACCAAACCTATAACCTATTTCAGACCCAATTTCAATCCCTTTGAGGGGAGGAAGGCAGGCAGACTGAGTGAAAGAATCCCACTACCGCCTGGCTCAGTAATCGGAATGACCGATCTTGCAACCCTACAGTTAACTAGTCCAACGCAATAACGACCTGCCTCTCTCTCATTGCACTCCACAAGGAGACTGACTGCCTCTTACGCAAATGCAGTAAGCCAAGGTAAGTTGCTAGCTAGCATTAAACTTATCTTATAAAAAACAATCAATCATAATCACTAGTTAACTACACATGGTTGATGATATTACTAGATATTATCTAGCGTTGCATATAATTTGACTGAGCATACAAGCATATAAGTATCTAAGTATCTGACTGAGCGGTGGTAGGCAGAAGCAGGCGCGTAAACATTCATTCAAACAGCACTTTCGTGCATTTTGCCAGCAGCTCTTCGTTGGTTGTGCGTCAAGCATTGCGCTGTTTATGACTTCAAGCCTGTCAACTCCTGAGATGAGGCTGGTGTAACCAAAGTGAAATGGCTAGCTAGTTAGTGCGCGCTAATAGCTTTTCAAATGTCACTCGCTCTGAGCCTTCTAGTAGTTGTTCTCCTCGCTCTGCATGGGTAACGCTGCTTCGATGGTGGCTGTTGTCTTTGTGTTGCTGGTTCGAGCCCAGGGAGGAGTGAGGAGAGGGACGGAAGCTATACTGTTATACTGGCAATACTAAAGTGTCTATAAGAACATCCAATAGTCAAAGGTTATTGAAATACAAATGGTATAGAGGGAAATAGTCCTATAATAGTCCTATAATTATAACTACAACCTAAAACTTCTTACCTGGGAATATTGAAGACTCATGTTAAAAGGAACCACCAGCGTTCATATGTTCTCATGTTCTGAGCAAGGAACTGAAACGTTAGCTTTCTTACATGGCACATATTGCACTTTTACTTTCTTCTCCAACACTTTGTTTTTGCATTATTTAAACCAAATTGAACATGTTTCATTATTTACTTGAGGCTAAATTGATTTTATTGATGTATTATATTAAGTTAAAATAAGTGTTTATTCAGTATTGTTGTAATTGTCATGATTACAAATACGTTTTTGTTAAAAATCGGCCGATTAATCGGTATCGGCTTTTTTGGTCCTCCAATAATCGGTATCGGCGTTGAAAAATCATAATCGGTCGACATCTAGTACAAATGTCTACACTATAGAAACACTGGAGGAAGCATTCTCTCTCCTACTTGCCAAACAGTCTTTGGCTTCATCCTGTGAGCTCTGACATTGTATACAGAGAAGTGGACCTTTGAAGGCCCCCAAGGGATAGTCTGGAGAATCAAAGGTTAATACTCCAAAAGGATTCTTCGGCTGTCCATATACGATAACCCTTTTTGGTTCCACGTAGAACCTTTTTTGGTTCCAAGTAGGGTTCTACCTGGAACCAAAAATAGTTATTCAAAGGGTTCTCCTATGGAGAAAGCAGAAGACCCCTTTTTAGGTTCTAGAAACAACGTTTTTTTCTGACTGTGTACCAACACAGAACCAGCAGCATACAATGGTACTAGTGGGCATTTTATCTACTCAATCATCCGCTATATTGTTTGTGAAAAAGGTAAATAAAAAATACAATACACCAGTCCAGCTCTTTTCCTTACATGAAAGCCTCAATCATCAAGTTTGCGGACGACACAACAGTGGTAGGCTTGATTACCAACAACGACGAGACGGCCTACAGGGAGGAGGTGAGGGCCCTCGGAGTGTGGTGTCAGGAAAATAACCTCACACTCAACGTCAACAAAACTAAGGAGATGATTGTGGACTTCAGGAAACAGCAGAAGGAACACCCCCCCATCCACATCGATGGAACAGTAGTGGAGAGGGTAGCAAGTTTTAAGTTCCTCGGCATACACATCACAGACAAACTGAATTGGTCCACTCACACAGACAGCATCGTGAGGAAGGCGCAGCAGCGCCTCTTCAACCTCAGGAGGCTGAAGAAATTCGGCTTGTCACCAAAAGCACTCACAAACTTCTACAGATGCACAATCGAGAGCATCCTGGCGGGCTGTATCACCGCCTGGTATGGCAACTGCACCGCCCTCAACCGTAAGGCTCTCCAGAGGGTAGTGAGGTCTGCACAACGCATCACCGGGGCAAAACTACCTGCCCTCCAGGACACCTACACCACCCGATGCTACAGGAAGGCCATAAAGATCATCAAGGACATCAACCACCCGAGCCACTGCCTGTTCACCCCGCTGTCATCCAGAAGGCGAGGTCAGTACAGGTGCATCAAAGCTGGGACCGAGAGACTGAAAAACAGCTTCTATCTCAAGGCCATCAGACTGTTAAACAGCCACCACTAACATTGAGTGGCTACTGCCAACACACTGTCAATGACACTGACTCTACTCCAGCCACTTTAATAATGGGAATTGATGGGAAATGATGTAAATATATCACTAGCCACTTTAAACAATGCTACCTTATATAATGTTACCCTACATTATTCATCTCATATGCATACGTAGATACTGTACTCTATATCATCGACTGCATCCTTATGTAATACATGTATCACTAGCCACTTTAACTATGCCACTTGGTTTACATACTCATCTCATATGTATATACTGTACTCGATATCATCTACTGTATCTTGCCTATGCTGCTCTGTACCATCACTCATTCATATATCCTTATGTACATATTCTTTATCCCCTTACACTGTGTATAAGACAGTAGTTTTTTGGAATTGTTAGTTAGATTACTTGTTCGTTATTACTGCATTGTCGGAACTAGAAGCACAAGCATTTCGCTACACTCGCATTAACATCTGCTAACCATGTGTATGTGACAAATAAAATTTGATTTGATTTGATTTGCTCTGTGTAGTGAGAAATCTCAGCATGCATTCTGACAGACCTGGCACACCTGCCTGCCTACTGCTTCATCACCTGACACAGTAAGGCAACAGTCCTGCTGCATTCATAACCAAGTGGCAGGTGTGAATTTCCCAGTTGTGAAGTCATAAATACCAGTTGGATACATTCATGGGCTTTGAACTCATTGAGAAATGCATATTGGTTAATGGCCAACAAGCTGCATCAACCATAATCTAAAAGTACAGCTTTCATGCTTGTAAACAATTAATAGAGATCAAAAACCATATTATAGATATACCATATTATAGATTCTATATATTATATTATATTTTATAAATAATATTTTGTTGTTACATTTAAAGCACAATTTTGTCACTTTTCAAACTCATATTCATTATCTCCAGCACCATACCAGTGTGCATATACAGTGGTTCCTCAATTAAAAGTTACAAGCTTATGCTTTGACTGTTTGTGGTAGATGGTGGCATTCTGTCATTGCACCACACTATCACAAGGGGGAGGTAGAACGCTGATCTATCAGTAGTCCAAACTGTGGCAATTAATGGAGGCGTTTTCGGTCTGAGAGTATCTCCTCTGGCACTAGAGTTCTGCATCAGGCAACGGACGGGCAGAAAAAACAGGGAGAGAAAACAAGCGTAGCAGGCTGGGAATTCTGCAAACAACATTTCTAGGATGGGCTACCAGCAGGACAATAGATTTTTTCCCTTTTATTCAGATTACAACCGCTCACTTTCGGGTTATTTGAAAACCAAATCATCTCCAAAATATCGTTATTTTTAAACAAGGACTTGAAAATGAGATTGAAAACTCTGCAAACAACCTTTCCAGTCCGAGAATGAGAATGGTAAATGACTGTAATAAATACATTTGTTCAATACATTGGAATACAAAATAAGCTGTCCATCCACCCATTATGGGCTATTAGCAGGACAATAGGCTCTTGCCAAGAAGGAGGGTAGGGGGAGAATTGTATCATTAAGGATGAATGTTTTCAGTTGATGTCAAAATTTTGATTGGGTTTAAATCAGGAGACCTACATGTAGAGATGAAAAAAAAATTTGTTTAGATATACTGTAGGTGTTGTAGGTCTTTAATTTATTGATCTTTTTATTTTGGTGCTACCCGTTCCAGGGTTGGGACTGTAACCACCAGAGTACTTGAAAATGAGTCGGAGCTGAGAGGATCACCAAAACTAAAAGGTATTTTGGTATTAGTACATTTTCTTTAAAAAATGTATAAAGCCTATCAATGTGTATGCATGCTGTGTGATAAAATCGATGATTGTGTACTAAAAATGTGAATATGTTTTTGCAGAGCACACAACTATGCCGACAACCATCCATGGAGATCAGTGGACGAAGGGCTGGACAACAGGCCGCACCGAAAAAAGGCATGGTTCCACAGAAAACCAACTGGGATGGATCTCGAGGAAAATGTGGTTTCTTCATCAACATCTTTATGCTTTCGTTAATAAAATAATTGTAAAAATACTCTCGCCAGCTTTGATCCATCCTGGGCCTGCAGGACGCAAATTTCTTTGTTTGTCTGACAAATCATTGGGTAGAAACTACAGAACAGTACAAACAAGAGGACACACATGGTTAATGTTCTGGAAAAAGTATATATATATATATATTGGTCATGGCTCCCAAGTGGTGCAGCAGACTAATGCACTGCATCTCAATGCAAGAGGCATCACTACAGTCCCTAGGCTGTATCACATCTGTGATTGGGAGTCCCATGGGGTGGAGCACAATTGGCCCAGCGTCATCTGGGTTTTGCCGGGGTAGGCCGTCATTGTAAATAAGAATTTTTCTTAACTGACTTGCCTAGTGTTTTGTTTGGTAAATTGTTTTGTAAATATGAATTCACATTTGTAGTGTCACTAAATATCTCAAAGCACACACAGCAACGCGTGTTAATGAGTTCCGAGAGCCGGCTACTGTTTGAAAATCCACCCCAACAAGCAATAGCCTACTCGTGTGTGGTCAACTATTTCAGCATTGTTTCGCGCTGCTCTGAGACAAGCAAGACTACTTAATAAACATACACATTTTTAAAAATGATATAAAAGCCCCTTAGATATTAATTTAGAACCCTCTAAATTGAATTATACCTACTACTGTACAAGGCAATTTTATGGATCTGCCAGTATTTTCATTTAGAGATTCCGGTAACGAAATGTGTATGTAGAGGGGTAACATTCTTCACCAGTTCTCTTAGCATTTTGCACAATTGTGTGATAAGCCTACCAGTTGGTGTAACTGTAATGTTAATTCTCTTGAGAGGAATTTTGCTCTTCACTATCACAATACTAAAAACGTTCAAATGCATTCATGAATTAAATCGCTTTAGCCACCATGTCGCAGTTCATCTGATGAAGGATTGACTCGATCTATAAGCTCAGGACAATAGTAAAATGGGCAATAAGATACACCGCAAGAAAGGGAACACATATATAACCGTAGAGAATGGTTGCAGGTCGGAGGGCCATCTAACATGTGCAGATCGAAGGGTCATCAAACGAAACAGACCAATAAAACACGGGTAAACGGTGGGAGTATCTATGACTCTCTGAGGACTAGGTAGGGTAGGGGGCCCACGCCCTCTACTTCTCCCTTCCCTCAGCGCGGGGTTCTGGGGCGGGAGGGTGGCTTCGGCTCTCGCTCAAGCTTGGATCCCCGCATCGCCATGTCGCCTGGGTTGCGCCCAACCGGCTCCATCCCCCCTTTCCCCATTAGGCACGGCCGCATGGCGCACCCCCTTTCCCCGTTAGGCACGGCCGCATGGCATACCCCCAATATCAAGGTGCACATGGGCCTATTTAAATAATGAATATGAATTCAGAGGGCAGAAATTATAACATTTTAAAGCATTACAGTTTTAAGAATTGTGTGTGTTCAATTATTTGTGAAATTGTGGCATTTAAAGCATATAGAAGTTATAAGCAATAGGATTTGAAGCAATAGCCTACCGGCGTGTGGTCAGCACTGTTTCGCTCTACTCTGAGACAAGCAAGGGGACTGGTCTTGATAAATCAATTTTATTTTTATTTTCACTGAATCTTTGTTTGGGCATTGGTTAGACTACAATTAGGGTGTGGAAATGTTAACATTATTTTGCTTTTAGTACTGTAGCCTACTCCCAACCGGTCACGTTGTACAGCGCCAACCCTGGTTATGTTTTACATTTTTCATGGAATAGAAACACCATAATATTAATCAAATTAATTCAGCTAAATCTCTTAAAATGAATCCCATACACTCTGTTCTTACAAAAAAGGTTTTAAATTCTCTAGTACAGCCAATATTAAAGACTCTCAAAGATGCCCTCTGGTGGTCAAACTAGCAATAACTAGCATTAATGGCAACAACGGCTGACAATTAAATAACGTGCCATAGAATTCTGAGGCAGCCCGCAAGGTATGCTGCAGTATGATGCAACTTTTACAGGAAGAACTACTTATAGTGCCTTCAGAAAGTATTCACACCCCTTGACTTTTTCCACATTTTGTTGTGTGGCCTACACACAATACGCCATAATGTCAAAGTGGAATTATGTTTTTCTAATATTTTACAAATTAATAAAAAATGAAAAGCTGAAATGTGGAAAGCCTAAATACGTTCAGGAGTAAAAATGTCTAAAACCACGTTTCACTGTTTTCATTTTGGGGTATTATGTGTAGATGGAAAAAAAAAAGATATTTAATCAATTTTGAATTCAGGCTGTAAAACAAAATGTGGAATAAGTCAAGGGGTATGAATGCTTTCTGAAGGCACTGTATGTTCCAACTGCATGTTTCGATGATCTGCGGTTATAAATATAAGAAGGTCCAAAAAATGTATACTCTGTGACATCACATGGTAGGATTAAAGGTAAGGGAGGATATTTTTTTGCTCCCTACGTCGCCGTGAATCTCAGTGTTAAAAAAATCACAGTTTTTTAAATATGTTTTAACTTTTCATAATGTTATCGGGTAGAACTTTTTAGCGTATTATTTTTTATACAAAACCTATAAATGCGTCATTTTCACATATGTAATACACTGGTATTGTGCTGGAGACAATGAAAATGATTGGAATTGCCCTATAACTGCAGAGAATAATGTTATTAAGGTATTTCCGTAGTAGGTGACGTCAGAGGTCTGCATGTGGGAGAAGTCGGGGCTCAGGGATGATAGATGAGTTTCCCACTAGTTAATTATCAATTGCTGGGCCATCCAAGTGCATTTTTCCCAGTCATATGTGGTAAATACCCACTTCCCACTTGGTTACGAACGCAGCATGACTGATATAATAGTGCTGGGCTGCTGGTCCTTTCCAGCATTATTGGAACATACTGTCACGTTCTGACCTTAGTATATTTTTTATGTCTTTGTGTTAGGTTGGTCAGGGCGTGAGTTGGGGTGGGTTGTCTATGTTCTTTTTTCTATGTCATATTTTCTACGTGTTTGGCCTAGTACACAGCTCAAAAAAATAAAGAGAACACTTAAACAACACAATGTAACTCCAAGTCAATCACACTTCTGTGAAATCAAACTGTCCACTTAGGAAGCAACACTGATTGACAATACATTTCACATGCTGTTGTGCAAATGGATTAGACAACAGGTGGAAATTATAGGCAATTAGCAAGACACCCCCAATAAAGAAGTAAACTTTCTCTCTCTCTTGCCTTTGCAGTATCCAAAAATGGAATGTCTGAGTGGTATAGAAAGACTCTTGCCCAAAGAAATTCAACATCCAAAAGTGGATAATGAAACAATATTTCTAAACATAAAGAATGTGGGAAATGGTCGGTGGGAATCCAAACAATGATTATGTCGTATCATGTGTGATGTTATGAAAGGCGGTCTAACGGAAACATTGTAACTTTAACCTCTACGGGTTCGCTCCAAAGAGTTTCCTTTCGAATGGTATCAAGAACATTAATATCCTTGCTTCAGGTCCTGAGCAACAGGCAGTTAGATTTGGGTGTGTCATTTAAGGCAAAAATAGAAAAAAGGGTTCCAATCCTGTTAAGAGCTTTCACAATGTACAGTGGGGCAAAAAAGTATTTAGTCAGCCACCAATTGTGCAAGTTCTCCCACTTAAAAAGATGAGAGAGGCCTGTAACTTTCATCATATGTACACTTCAACTATGATAGACAAAATGAGAAAAAACAATCCAGAAAATAACATTGTAGGAATTTTTATGAATTTATTTGCAAATTATGGTGGAAAATAAGTATATGGTCACCTACAAACAAGAAAGATTTCTGGCTCTCACAGACCTGTAACAACTTCTTTAAGAGGCTCCTCTGTCCTCCACTCGTTACCTGTATTAATGGCACCTGTTTGAACTTGTTATCAGTATAAAAGACACCTGTCCACAACCTCAAACAGTCACACTCCAAACTCCACTATGGCCAAGACCAAAGAGCTGTCAAAGGAAGAAATCAACTGTGGGAGCAATTATTAGGAAATGGAAGACATACAAGACCACTGATAACCTCCCTCGATCTGGGGCTCCACGCAAGATCTCACCCCGTGGGGTCAAAATGATCACAAGAACGGTGAGCAAAAATCCCAGAAACACACGGGGGGACCTAGTGAATGACCTGCAGAGAGCTGGGACCAAAGTAACAAAGCCTACCATCAGTAGCACACTACGCCGCCAGGGACTCAAATCCTGCAGTGCCAGACGTGTCCCCCTGCTTGAGCCAGTACATGTCCAGGCCCGTCTGAAGTTTGCTAGAGAGCATTTGGATGATCCAGAAGAAGATTGGGAGAATGTCATATGGTCAGATGAAACCAAAATATAACTTTATGGTTAAAAACTCAACTCGTCGTGTTTGGAGGACAAAGAATGCTGAGTTGCATCCAAAGAACACCATACCTACTGTGAAGCATAGGGGTGGAAACATCATGCTTTGGGGCTGTTTTTCTGCCAAGGGACCAGGACGACTGATCCGTGTAAAGGAAAGAACGAATGGGGCCATGTATCGTGAGATTTTGAGTGAAAACCTCCTTCCATCAGCAAGGGCATTGAAGATGAAACGTGGCTGGGTCTTTCAGCATGACAATGATCCCAAACACACCGCCCGGGCAACGAAGGAGTGGCTTCGTAAGAAGCATTTCAAGGTCCTGGAGTGGCCTAGCCAGTCTCCAGATCTCAATCCCATAGAAAATCTTTGGAGGGAGTTGAAAGTCCGTGTTGCCCAGCAACAGCCCCAAAACATCACTGCTCTAGAGGAGATCTGCATGGAGGAATGGGCCAAAATACCAGCAACAGTGTGTGAAAACCTTGTGAAGACTTACAGAAAACATTTGACCTCTGTCATTGCCAACAAAGGGTATATAACAAATTATTGAGATAAACTTTTGTTATTGACCAAATACTTATTTTCCACCATAATTTGCAAATAAATTCATTAAAAATCCTACAATGTGATTTTCTGGATTTTGTTTTCTCATTTTGTCTGTCATAGTTGAAGTGTACCTATGATGAAAATTACAGGCCTCTCTCATCTTTTTAAGTGGGAGAACTTGCACAATTGGTGACTGACTAAATACTTTTTTGCCCCACTGTATATGTCAGAGCTAAATGTTGTAAAACATACGTGATTAAATATGAAACTATTTGTGAGAAGATGAAATGTGATTTTAGATTTTAGAGATAATTGTTTATCATGTGAAGTTTTACCCAGTCAGTAAACACACCCATGTGAGCACAGACATTATGCCAAAGGAATGGAATGCCTTTTTTACCAGTTTGCTTATAAAGGACTCCTAAAGAATTAACACATTTGACCAAAACATGCTGAGTTGCTGCCGGTGTGGAAAGTGGTTATAGCAGTGCCCTGAATAATCAACCATTGAGACCAGAAAACGTGGAGCGGTGGCTACACGTTGAAATGGTTGCAATTTAAATATAGACCAGTACATCCCCGGGTTGCTACTGGCGTGTAAAATGGTTTAAAACTACTAGATAGTAATACAGGCAGAGCGAGCTGAATACGTGACAAATGGTCTAAAATTACAAGACCCTCTGAAACTCGATGAGTGAAGAACACTAAGACATGCACCGCTTGCAACTCTGCATTATTTTGTTAGTAATAAATAATTAAGCCAATTTGTGTAAACTGAGTAATCATGTAGACTAGGGTTCGTGCAGATTTATAGAATATTGCGATTCAGAATGAGACTGATATGAGGTAAAAATACATTAATAAGTGACGGTTGTCTATAGATATGAATATATTTTACTGGAGTTTCATTCGGGAGAGTGTAACTTGCTAAATACGTTTTCTCATGGTGCCCCAAGTTACTGTGGAGAGGGGGTGGGGGGTTGAGGAGATGGTGATGCAGTGTGGTGGGGTAGGGGAGTCAACCCCATGTGAAATCCTCCTCTTCAGATCTTGTTTCATTGTAATAGCGCTTCCCGGGGTCCCTGCTCACACAGAGACGAGGCCGGTGTCAGCCGAGGCAGTGCTCACGCATTTCACAACAGATTAAGTCAGTCCAGCACAGCCCCTGCAGAGATCTGAGTAACACTTTCCACAGCCACTCTCCCTCCTCCCCCACCCTCTCCCACTCCTCATCCCTCCCACTTCACACCCGCACACTTCCATCAAAACCGCTCTCTACCTCTTCCATCTTTTAATGGCAATCCTACACCCCCCCTCTCTCCTGCCTTCTCCCGTAGGAACAATCCCTCTGGTGCATGGCACGACATTCCAATCCCGCTCTACAGCAAGATGAATGGGATACATCTAGATCACTGTAGATCTCCGTATAATTTATTTCAACTATTCTTTTTCCAATCATGCCAAATATGGCGAGGGTCTGGAGATGTTATGTGCAGCAGTGTTGGTGTAACTGCAATCATTGTACATGTCAGAATACATAAGTCAGAATCGGGATACAAATTAGACCACGGAAGTTAATGTTTCAAGTTTTATTAGTGGCATGTATGGGATACACATGGTATACACCATCCAACAAAATGTCATCTATATTCAAGGCCATAGTGCCTAGTAGACTGAGTAGACTGTTATGCATGAAGGATCCTTCCACCTCAAGGTAAAAATGTGATCATGCAACTTAATTTCTCAAATGCCAACTAATGACTTTTGAAATTTGATGAACTGTTTCAATGTGCCCTTTTGAGTGTACCCTGTTGACCTCCTCCCCCAGCCCAAGGCTAAGTCAGAAGAGGCATTCATTCCCCAGTGACAGGCAGGAAGGGAGAACAGGTGAAAACATATGGCGTCAGCCACATCCTCAGTGTGCAGTTGAAATGTTAGTTGGCGGCGCACTGGATGCTTCGCCTGTCAGGTTAAATTAAACTATGTGCTTTTTTTTCTTTCTCCTGAGAATATAACTGTTTCTGCTGTGAAATGGGATTTGACGAAAGACTGTGCTGTTCTCTTACGAGATTATTCATCCCCGCTCTGTTGGGACTTGTGCAACGTCCTCAGACCCTCACCCACTCGAAGACATTGAGGATGGCACAGCAAAAAAGTCCTTGTGGGTTCTGTGTCTGAGGTGTTCAGATAAAGAAACGGATGTTTCTTTCGTCCCTGCTATCCTATCTCCCAAAGCTCTTTGACTTATGGTTGGAGAGGAAAACTCTCTTGCCGAATACTTCATACTTCTTCTCCCAGGCTACTGTGTTCTGAATTCTAAACATGGTTCCCCTAAATACCCTGAGCGTCAAACTTATTCTCCAAATGTGCACATTCAGCTGTTTTACCCAACTTAGCAATAAAGTTAGGAAAGTTAGGAAAGTTATTTTAAATAAATTCATAAAATCGGCACCAGGTAATGCATGGTTATTCTTTGGCAGCCGTGTATTTCATGTCTACCTGTCATCTTGGGCTTACTAGCATATGACATACAATGGACATACAATGGAATCTTACAGGCCAGAAATAACATTTTAGATACATTTCTGCTATTTATTTCTACCAACAGGATGCAATGTTTCATTTGTTGGCTTGATTTATTTTACGGTTATTTATCTAGGCAAGTCAGTTGAGAGAAATTCTTATTTTCAATGATGGCCTAGAAATAGTGGGTTAACCGCCTAGCCAGCATACAGCATTGGGATTTTATGACCAGTTTTTTTGTTGTAAAAGAACCATTAAAGCCTACTGTGTGTGTGTGTGTGTGTGTGTGTGTGTGTGTGTGTGTGTGTGTGTGTGTGTGTGTGTGTGTGTGTGTGTGTGTGTGTGTGTGTGTGTGTGTGTGTGTGTGTGTGTGGCTTGCTGATTGTCTGGGAGTCTTTTCAATGGGATTTTCCAGCCTATTACCCATAGATAATTAAGTTGACGTATTGCTAACTTGGTAGCTACAACTGTCATGGCCTCTGCAAACTCTACAATGACGTACAATGAAATATCCAAGCATGGTTGAGCCACCCTCAATCAACTCAGGCTTTTTTCTTAATTTCTTAGATTTTTTTACAAGATTTTTTAACATGGTGGTTTGGTTAAATCATGTAGGATCTCATGTTTGTAATGCAATATGTATACATCACACTACTGCCTCTCCAGAGCAATTGTTCACTGTTCAAGTCAAGAATTTACGACATACAGTGAAGATGTAATACTTGTGAAAGTCAATACATGGTCGATACTAGCTTTGTGTGCACAAATACAACATGCTACTGTAAGGATTTTAAAACCTCTTGGATATAGGGGGCGCTCTTTTAATTTTTGGATGAAAAACGTTCCCGTTTTAAACAAGATATTTTGTCACGAAAAGATGCTCGACTATGCATATCATTGACATCATTGCTTTGGAAAGAAAACACTCTGACGTTTCCAAAACTGCAAAGATATTGTCTGTGAGTGCCACAGAACTGATGTTACAGGCGAAACCCAGATAAACATCCAATCAGGAAGTGCCGCATTTTTTGAAACCGCCTCATGCCAATGACTCCTTATATGGCTGTGAAGGAGCTAGGCATCAGCTTACGTTTTCCACGTTTTCCCCAAGGTGTCTGCAGCATTATGACGTCTTTTTAGGCATTTCCATTGGAGAATGGCTGTAAGAGACCATATAGGGCGAGTGGACGCATGGTGTCTCCCGGAGAAAACCTTGCGTAAAATACTGAGGTAGCCATTTTTCCAATCCTTTCTTATGAGAAACCAACTGCCTCCACAGATATATTATCGAATACATATGTTAAAAACACCTTGAGGATGGATCCTAAACAACGTTTGCCGTGTTTCTGTCGATATTATGGAGCAAATTTTGAAAAAAGTTTGGCATTATAGTTTAAGTATTTTCGGTCGATTTCTCAGCCAAGCAGGTTGAATAAACGTGACTTTTTTTGCCTACAAAAATATTCTTTTTGGAAAAAAGGAATATTTGCTATCTAACTGGGAGCCTCCTGAGTGAAAGCATCTGAAGTTCTTCAAAGGTAAATGATTTAATTGGGTTGCTTTTCTTATTTTTGTGAAAATGTTGCCTGCTGCCAGCAGAGCCTAGCATAGCATTATGCAATGATAAATTTACACAAATGCTTGTCTAGCGTTGGCTGTAACGCATATTTTGAAAATCTGAGATGACAGTGTTGTTAACAAAAGGCCAAGCTTGTGTTTCAATATATTTATTTCATTTAATTTGCGATTTTCATGAATAGGAAACGTTGCGTTATGGTAATGCGCTTGAGGCTATGATTACGCTCCCGGATACGGGATTGCTAGTCGCAAGAGGTTTTAATGATGGCAAAAGCTTTATCTTCTGCTCCTGCTCAACAGACCACCAATTAGCGTACAATGCTACCCACAACAAAAATAGATTTTTCTTGAGTTACCCAAGACAGAGTCCCATTGACCTTCAAAGGGAAGCTTAGTGATTAAGGGCCGAGCAGTGAGAAAAAATCAAATCTCTGTGGTTGAGCCACTCTCTGTCTGACGGATCCATCGTTCACAGTTATCTGGGCGCTCACATCGCCTAGTCACTGCTCAGAGAATCAGGCACGAGTAATGGATTGGATAAGTGCAAAGCCTCCTTAATGGGTCCAGCTGGGGAGTACTTGATGCTGTGTAGGCCTCGAGAGAGTAGAGAGCCACACGTTTCGCTCCTCTCCTCTCTCAAACAATGACCAAAAATAATGTCCGGTGCAATAATGCAATTCCCACGGAGTGAACACAGTGATGCAAATGTAAATACCTCCAGTACTGAAGAAAGGAAGCGATTGACAGGAAGCATCTTGATACTTCACTGACCCTTCCAGCAGCCATTAAAAGGCACTGCAGACACAACTCGACAACCTCAAGAAAAACCTATTGGCAGGATTCATACATAAAATATATGCTTTTAATTGTTGGAATATATCTGCTTTTGTCAGACAGTACTCCATGTAATGCCTATGAATCTTTAGGGGCACAAGATATGGAATTCACAGTAAGCTAAGCATTTAGGTAGGAATGTCTCCCAAACCTAAAATTTGGTCTGGCCAAGTGTGTCTCTTCAAAAAAGGTCTGGAATTGTATGTCTGGCAAATGCCCCTGTGTATATATCTACAACTTTTGGTTGAGCCACTGTAAGTAAATAGGAATGGTAACACTTTACTTGAACACCCAGAGTCATAACACGTTACGACTTGGTCATAACCAGCTGACATTACTTGTCAAAACCTGTCATACCTGTAATATGGTGATAACACTGTCATGACCCATATGTTTACACCTGTTGTGACATATATTGTGTTATTTTGTGGCTGGTTATGACACCTGTATAAGAGTGGCAAAACCCACATTTATCCCTGCAAAGAAGATTCCTTTCATTGGATCGATTTTTCTTCATTCTTAATTCATTCTCTACAGTCAAGTTTTTTTCCCATCATATTTGTAATAACTAACATTAGGACCACCCGGTGTCAATTTACTTGGACTAAGAAAGTGCACTTTATGACACTGTCAATAAGTATTGTGAACATCATAATCATATAAGCCAGATACTGTAGGCCTATCCCATACATGCCCTTATGTCAAAGAGTGTCTTGTCCTGCTCCTGAAACCTGCTCCTGCATTCATCCCAGTCATCAGCAACAAAGCACTGGGGTAGGTGCATGTATAACATCAATGTGCACGCAATTACAATGATAATTTAACATGTTCAATTTCAGAAAATGTTATATAACATAAACATACTATGGATCACTGCTATTCTAACTTGCGCGACGCATATAAGGCCCTGCCCCGCCCTCCTTTCGGAAAAGCTGACCACGACTCCATTTTGTTGATCCCTGCCTACAGACAGAAACTAAAACAAGAAGCTCCCACGCTGAGGTCTGTTCAACGCTGGTCCGACCAATCTGATTCCACACTCCAAGACTGCTTCCATCACGTGGACTGGGATATGTTTCGTATTGCGTCAGACAACAACATTGACGAATACGCTGATTCGGTGTGCGAGTTCATTAGTACGTGCGTTGAAGATGTCGTTCCCATAGCAACGATTAAAACATTCCCAAACCAGAAACCGTGGATTGATGGCAGCATTCGCGTGAAACTGAAAGCGCGAACCACTGCTTTTAATCAGGGCAAGGTGACCGGAAATATGACCGAATACAAACAGTGTAGCTATTCCCTCCGCAAGGCAATCAAACAAGCTAAGCGTCAGTATTGAGACAAAGTAGAATCTCAATTCAACGGCTCAGACACAAGAGGTATGTGGCAGGGTCTACAGTCAATCACGGATTACAAAAAGAAAACCAGCCCCGTCACGGACCCGGATGTCTTGCTCCCAGGCAGACTAATTAACTTTTTGCCCGCTTTGAGGACAATACAGTGCCACTGACACGGCCTGCAACCATAACATGCGGCCTCTCCTTCAGTGCAGCCAAGGTGAGTAAAACATTTAAACGTGTTAACCCTCGCAAGGCTGCAGGCCCAGACAGCATCCCCAGCCGCGCCCTCAGAGCATGCGCAGACCAGCTGGCTGGTGTGTTTACGGACATATTCAATCAATCCCTATCCCAGTCTGCTGTTCCCACATGCTTCAAGAGGGCCACCATTGTTCCTGTTCCCAAGAAAGCTAAGGTAACTGAGCTAAACGACTACCGCCCCGTAGCACTCACTTCCGTCATCATGAAGTGCTTTGAGAGACTAGTCAAGGACCATATCACCTCCACCCTACCTGACACCCTAGACCCACTCCAATTTGCTTACTGCCCAAATAGGTCCACAGACGATGCAATCTCAACCACACTGCACACTGCCCTAACCCACCTGGACAAGAGGAATACCTATGTGAGAATGCTGTTCATCGACTACAGCTCGGCATTTAACACCATAGTACCCAGCTCGTCATCAAGCTCGAGACCCTGGGTCTCGACCCCGCCCTGTGCAACTGGGTACTGGACTTCCTGATGGGCCGCCACCAGGTGGTGAGGGTAGGCAACAACATCTCCACCCCGCTGATCCTCAACACTGGGGCCCCACAAGGGTGCGTTCTGAGCCCTCTCCTGTACTCCCTGTTCACCCACGACTGCGTGGCCACGCACGCCTCCAACTCAATCATCAAGTTTGTGAACGACACAACAGTGGTAGGCTTGATTACCAACAACGACGAGACGGCCTACAAGGAGGAGGCGAGGGCCCTCGGAGTGTGGTGTCAGGTAAATAACCTCACACTCAACGTCAACAAAACTAAGGAGATGATTGTGGACTTCAGGAAACAGCAGAGGGAACACCCCCCTATCCACATCGATGGAACAGTAGTGGAGAGGGTAGCAAGTTTTAAGTTCCTCGGCATACACATCACAGACTGAATTCGTCCACCCACACGGACAGCATCGTGAAGAAGGCGCAGCAGCGCCTCTTCAACCTCAGGAGGCTGAAGAAATTCGGCTTGTCACCAAAAGCACTCACAAACTTCTACAGATGCACAATCGAGAGCATCCTGGCAGGCTGTATCACCGCCTGATACGGCAACTGCTCCGCCCACAACCGTAAGGCTCTCCAGAGGGTAGTGAGGTCTGCACAACGCATCACCGGGGGCAAACTACCTGCCCTCCAGGACACCTACACCACCCGATGTTACAGGAAGGCCATAAAGATCATCAAGGACAACAACCACCCGAGCCACTGCCTGTTCACCCCGCTATCATCCAGAAGGCGAGGTCAGTACAGGTGCATCAAAGCTGGGCCCGAGAGACTGAAAAACAGCTTCTATCTCAAGGCCATCAGACTGTTAAACAGCCACCACTAACATTGAATGGCTGCTGCCAACACACTGACTCAACTCCAGCCACTTTAATAATGGGAATTGATGGGAAATGATGTAAAATATATCACTAGCCACTTTAAACAATGCTACCTAATATAATGTTTACATACCCTACATTATTCATCTCATATGTATACGTATATACTGTATTCTATATCATCTACTGCATCTTTATGTAATACATGTCACTAGCCACTTTAACTATGCCACTTTGTTTACATACTCATCTCATATGTATATACTGTACTCAATACCATCTACTGTATCTTCCCTATGCCGCTCTGTACCATCACTCATTCATATATCTTTATGTACATATTCTTTATCCCCTTACACTTGTGTGTATAAGACAGTAGTTTTGGAATTGTTAGTTAGATTACTTGTTGGTTATTACTGCATTGTCGGAACTAGAAGCACAAGCATTTCGCTACACTCGCATTAACATCTGCTAACCATGTGTATGTGACAAATACATTTGATTTGATTTGGAGTGTTTGGAGAGTTGGAGTGTTTGTGTTGACCAAATGCCCTCAATAGAGAACTGTGTTCAATCAAGAAAACCTACTCCTGACTCGTTTATTCCACCTTCCCGCTTTAGAGTGACGCCCAATTACTTGGTCCGCTCACAGTGGGTTTTGACACTCTTATGTGTCATAATCAGCCATAAAATAACAGAAAGAAATTCTGCTTTGAAAGTTGATCAACTTGTAAACTCACTTTTGAGAAAATCACCTTTGAATGCTTTGGTATCTAGTGAATAGATCTTCTTTGTCTACACTCATTCAGCATCGTTCACACCCTCTTAAGCTTTAGCCCCACCCATCTCGTTTTGCTCTTGGAGTGCACACTTGACGCTCAGGCCGATGATTTGTTTACCTCTGGATAACATAAACAGCCTAACCAGCTCAGCTGGCAACAATTTCATTACGCTTTTTTTGCAGACGTTTACTGACACCGGCCATATTCAACGGGTGTTGTACACACGTCATGTAACGTTAGCTAGTTAAACAACAATGAACAAAGTGTGAACACTGCCTAACATTAGGCTCTAACTATAAAAGCAAACGGCTCTGGGAAACAAACAATAACGTCAACTAAGGAGCCAGCCATCTAACATTAGCTAGCTAACAGTGCACTTTAGCTTGAAATGAAACCACTTTCTTTCAAAATTAGAACTGTGTAATATATGAAAATGCAGCTAGCTAATGCTAGACTAACTTACCTACATATAGTGGGGCAAAAAAGTGTTTAGTCAGCCACCAATTGTGCAAGTTCTCCCACTTAAAAAGATGAGAGATGCTTGTAATTTGCATCATAGGTACACTTCAACTATGACAGACAAAATGAGAAAAAAATCCAGAAAATCACATTGTAGGATTTTTAATGAATTTATTTGCAAATTATGGTGGAAAATAAGTATTTGGTCACCTACAAACAAGCAAGATTTCTGGCTCTCACAGACCTGTAACTTCTTTTTTAAGAGGCTCCTCTGTCCTCCACTCGTTACCTGTATTAATGGCACCTGTTTGAACTTATCAGTATAAAAGACACCTGTTCACAACCTCAAACCGTCACACTCCAAACTCCACTATAGCCAAGACCAAAGAGCTGTCAAAGGACACCAGAAACAAAATTGTAGACCTACACCAGGCTGGGAAGACTGAATCGGCAATAGGTAAGCAGCTTGGTTTGAAGAAATCAACTGTGGGAGCAATTATTAGGAAATGGAAGACATACAAGACCACTGATAATCTCCCTTGATCTGGGGCTCCACACAAGATCTCACCCCGTGGGGTCAAAATGATCACAAGAACTGTGAGCAGAAATCCCAGAACCACACGGGGGGACCTAGTGAATGACCTGCAGAGAGCTGGGAACAAATTAACAAAGCCTACCATCAGTAACACACTACGCCGCCAGGGACTCAAATCCTGCAGTGCCAGACGTGTCCCCCTGCATAAGCCAGTACATGTCCAGGCCCGTCTGAAGTTTGCTAGAGAGCATTTGGATGATACAGAAGAAGATTGTGAGAATGTCATATGGTCAGATGAAACCAAAATAGAACTTTTTGGTAAAAACTCAACTCGTCGTGTTTGGAGGACAAAGAATGCTGAGTTGCATGGTGGAAACATCATGCTTTGGGGCTGTTTTTCTGCAAAGGGACCAGAACGACTGATCCGTGTAAAGGAAATAATGAATGGGGCCATGTATCGTGAGATTTTGAGTGAAAACCTCCTTCCATCAGCAAGGGCATTTAAAGATGAAACGTGGCTGGGTCTTTCAGCATGACAATGATCCCAAACTCATCGCCCGGGCAACGAAGGCGTGGCTTCGTAAGACGCATTTCAAGGTCCTGGAGTGGCCTAGCCAGTCTCCAGATCTCAACCCCATAGAAAATCTTTGGAGGGAGTTGAAAGTCCGTGTTGCCCAGCAACAGCCCCAAAACATCACTGCTCTAGAGGAGATCTGCATGGAGGAATGGGCCAAAATACCAGCAACAGTGTGTGAAAACCTTGTGAAGACTTACAGAAAACGTTTGACCTCTGTCATTGCCAACAAAGGGTATATAACAAAGTATTGAGATTAAGTATTTGGTCAATAACAAAAGTTTTTTTCCACCATAATTTGCAAATAGATTCATTAAAAATCCTACAATGTGATTTTGTTTTTCTCATTTTGTCTGTCATAGTTGAAGTGTACCTATGATGAAAATTACAGGACTCTCTCATCTTTTTAAGTGGGAGAACTTGCACAATTGGTGGCTGACTAAATACTTTTTTGCCCCACTGTACATGTCTTAATAATATGCGTAACATTCACAGGTACAAAATACTAGGCTCCTGTAAATTGCATCTTTGCCTATGAGCAAGGCAAAATAATGAATAAATCTTCCTTTGTCATGGCATTATAGGAGGACTGAGGACTGAGTGACACTCTTTGAAAATGGATCTGGATCGCCTACTTGAACAAGATAAATGCAGGTATGTTTTTTCATTTATTTGACCTTTATTTAACTAGGCAAGTCAGTTAAGCACAAATTCTTATTTTCAATCACAGCCTAGGAACAGTGGGTTAACTGTCTGTTCAGGGGCAGAATGACAGATTTGTACCTTGTCAGCTCGGGGGATTTGAACTTGCAACCTTTCAGTTACTAGTCCAACGCTCTAACCACTAGGCTACCCTGCCGCCCCGTGAATTGTGAATAATGAAAAAGCATGAAAGCAAAAAACTCAAATATTTCAAAGCACTCTCAGTAGACCATTTAAAACCATTTTATTCATAGGCTACTCTTGGCTAATGGCCAGGATAAAAATACGCACTCATGCAAGCTGCTAAACCGCCCTTGATTAAGGGGAGGGTAGGCAATGCCTGGTTTTTAATTCAATGAAACGAGGGGAAACCAATGGATGTTTAATGCTTCTAAATACGAGATTCACTAGCACAAAAGGCACATCTCTCCTTCAGTGGGCACCGTGCATCATAGCTGGATGGGCTGCGTTTCACCTCTCCAAATTCATTCCGTTATCAACTGCATTACAGTTAAGACCTGCTTTTTGTGGGTCTTAAAACTTCCCATTAGCTCTTGATTGTTTGGTTGTTTAATTCATTCAGGTGTTTTAGTGTCATATAAAGATTACATCTATTGTTTGGCTGGTCAAAACAGCAGGTTATCCTATCCCATTGAGGCCTTTGTCCTATGCTGTAAAGTCCATCCATTATCCTTCCAATTATAAATACAGTTCTCAACTAATTATTCCCATTGACTTAGCTGTGATGAAATGATCAGAGCAGACCTTGCACTGACTGCTGTCTGAGTTCAGGTGTCTTTGCTTATCTGACAGTTCTTGCATCTTATCTCTTTGCATATTTTGCATTACTCATCTCATATGCATATACTGTATTCTATTATATTCCACTGTATCTTAGTCTATGCCCATCTGACATTGCTCATCTAAATATTTATGTATTCTTAATTCCATTCCTTTACTTAGGTTTGTGTGCATTTTGTGTATTGTACTTGTTAGATATTACTGCACTGTTGGAGCTAGAAACACAAGCAATTTGCTACACCTGCAATAACATCTGCTAAACAATACAATTTGACCAATACAATTTGATTTGATCTCCTTGGTGTTTCATGATTGTGGGATAACCTGCTTTTTCCTGTTGTCTTTCCTGCCTTGTTAGAGCAGCCAAATACGGTACAGAAATTGACCATAGTGATGAACCATTTCATTTTAGTCATTGTTACCATACAGCTTGGGATTGCCACTCAGCTGTTGTTGTTGGAAGAACTGATGCAGTGGTCTTCCAACATGGCCGCCAGGAGGTGTCGTACGTCACTTGGCAACTCTCTATAGTGGGCTACAGCAGTCACAGTTTTATAGTAAAAACAGTAAAGGCCATCAGACTGGTCTAACATTGAGTGGCTAACACCCAATGACATAAAAATACTACAGTTTACAATGCTAGAATACTATAGTATCTTACTATAGAATTCTGACTGCATCCTTATGAATTCTGCCACTTTAGTAAACTGTAGTAATCTTAGCCTGGTTGCCAGCTCTGTTTAGCTATTCCTGTTCCTCTCCTTGCCACTCCTCTCATTTGCCAAAGAAGACTGTCCTTTCAGCAATCTTCAAATGTGAACATTCTATCATTAATGAGCTTGACGAGATCAGAGGATTTGATCCTGATTTGATAACCCTCACAGCTATCATCCAATCACAATGTTTATGCAAATTAGACTGATAGGAAAATGTTCGAATTTAATTCATAAATTTGATTGGAAGCATTCTAACATTGGGCATTCTGATGTAATACATTTCGTTGTACACATAAACGGGCTCAGGGAGAACAGAGGATTCCCATTTACTGCGCACCAGAGAAGTTCTCACCATTCAAACTTCTCAGCCAGTTCATTGTGAATTCTGTAGCCTATTTTATATCCAGCAAGCAAGAGTAAGATGCTTCTCTCCTCGAAAATACTCTATATATTTTTTTATTGCTCAAAATAAGTGACCAAACTATACTGCTACTTCTGGGATATGCGTTGGACAAGGCTGGTTCAAGAGCTATACGAAGAATAGAGAGAGGATGGAAGCGACAGAGGCCAGTGGAGATGCCAGCGGAGATTAAGGAATTGCACAAGAAGGGAACAGCGAAGACAGAGTGTAAGTGTAAGTTAGAATGTGTAAGTTAGAAATGAATTCAAAGTATGGGCTATTAATCCACCATTTGTAGGCTAGCCTACAGTATATATTAGGCCTACAGTGAATTTAGGTGACCACCACCTGTGCTATAAATATATATTTATCTGACGCACATTTTGTGAATTGAAGTTAAACACTGACAAATGCTTCAGTTGAATTAAATGTGCAACACAAAAGTACAGTGCAAAGGCCTATTTAATAAAACCCTGACTTTTATAGCATTATGCTATAACACTTTAACATGCAGGTTAACTGGGTGGTAGAGCAAATTTTGACAACCAATTTTAAATGAAATCAAACATATGAATTTTGTTAGGCATATTTTATCATCTCAACCAATGTCAATTAGTAAAATGATCAAGTGGTTTTCATTATCGGACTCCTGCATTTTTGGTTAAAAAACAGGAATTGAATGTTAGCAAAACCAAAACTCATTAATTGCACATTTTCAGTACTAATTGTGTATAAAATGGGATATTACAAGACTGTAAAATGTTGTTGACCTCTAAAACCTCATTTCGGAATGATGAAATTATTAAAATATAGTTTTTTATAAAATCATTTTTAGGAACTCTTGAAAAATATGCTCTACCAGGCAGTTGATTTGCCCATTTAAAGGAATGATATTTAGTCAAAGCTAGCTATTATGGACAAATGTTATTCTGGGATTTTTTTGTCTGTGTAAATATAAAAATCTTTTCATATTCATATCAGTATTTACTGACATTATTCAGTACATGTCATTTTACAGAGATTATGAGTATAAGAACAGTAAACACATTCAGTTACTTATATTTTTATATTAATAATATTTGAAAACACAAAAGTATCATTTTATTTATATTTCAAATCCGTCCTCATTTAACCAGGCCTGTCTGGTTTAACCAGACCTGTCAAGTAACTGAGGCAGACATAATGTTAACTAATATATTATTTTTTAGATGATTTCCCCTAATTGGGAAACTCAACCAGCCGGTTGAGATGTTTGAGATGCCTTATCTATCAAATTTTAAACATAAATTTATGACCTATACTAAGGCTATTCTTCTGAAAAATATTTTTTCTGATATGTATTTCTAGGTGTGCCAGTTATCCCTTGTGTTGTCAAAAATGACCCGCCACTATGTTTAACTGCAGAAAAAAATCCCTACATTTTATTTATTTAACTTGAAATTTGATTACTTTTCCTAGAGTGACCCCAACATTGCCTTTGTTCATATTTCCATGAAAGCTGTACACCACCAGGGTACGAAGATTGTCTTGGGGTCATTTATAAAATCATTTTCAAACCACACACACACACACACACACACACACACACACACAAACAATAGGAAATTGAGATTGTGTGTGCTACTGATTGAACTCAGCCAGCAGCCCCTGAAGAAGAAGATCACCATGGTTGGCACAGTTAGAAAGAACAAGTCTGAGCAACAAGAGGGAGAAAGGCCTTCTCATCAAAGTTTGCCTTCACCCCCACCACCACTCTAGTATCTTACCTCCCAAAGAGGAACACGGATGTGGTTCTCCTGAGCACACTACACAAAACAGCTGAGATTAGTGATTGTGAGGATAGGAAGCCAGCCATCATCCTGGACTACAACCACAACAAAGGAGGCGTAGACAACCTGGACAAGGTGATTGGAATTTACAGCTGCAGGAGGATGACTGCCCACTGGCCCCTGGTCATCTTCCATAACATCATTGATGTGTCCTCATACAATGCCCTCGTGATATGGGACAAGATCAACCCTACCTGGATGCCTGATAAGCGGAACAAGAGGAGGGTGTTCCTGGAGCAGCTGGGAAAGGCACTTGTAACCCCACACATTCAAAGAAGGGAGCGCCTCCCCCGCACAGCAGCCTCTACAGCACTTGTGAAAGCTGTTCAGGGGGCTGAGTCTTGTCCTGATCCACCTGATGCTGCAGCTGGGGCAGGCAAGAGGAGGAGATGACAATTCTGCCCTCCAAAGAAGGACTGTAAAACAAATACTATGTGCTGCACATGTGAGAAATACATCTGCAAAGTCCATGCACACACACGTGCATGCTGTCCTACATGTTCTAATTACAGTTGATTGATTTATGTTCTTCACATTTTTGTTTTGAATCTATTATTTTATTCTTATTTATTGTTGTTGTTTATACACCTTGTGGGAGGGGGCAATGGTTAAAAAAATGGGAGAAGACTAGTATTTTGTAGTTGAATTCCTCATTGTACAGTATATAAGAATACATCACTATGTTGCCAAAACTGTTCAAAACTGTTATTGTTTCCCTTCAATAAAATGCATTCAAAATGACTTTCTTACTTTCTGCACATTTCTTCTACTTTCTTAGGCTTTACAAGTGCTATCTCTTGCTAATAACATTATGTTTACACCTACCTTTTGGCATAATAATAATAATAATAATAATCATAATTTACAAAAACTCTACTTTAGTAAAAAAAACAAGGTGTGTTGTAATAAAAATGAGTGGTGTCCACTGATTAAATGCATTCTTTCTGCGTTGTGAAGAGGGAAAATCCAGATATTCACAACATTTGTGATGAATGATAGGTTGTTTCTTCGTGCAAAATAGATTTGGGGTTTAAAATTAAATTAAGCTGCTTTGTTTTAGGGCTTTAGTGACCCTTAGGACAAGGGGAGTATAGAGAATGTTAAGACTGCACAAGGGTTAAATGGATAATGTAGCCTACATTCTGATGGACTTCAGCCAAGATTTGAGCCTAGGTTTTGAATCCTTTTTTAGGAAAGGAGAAATGTGATTTGAGTGCATCTAAGATGTGCTGATGGCTTTGATTGATGGGTACTTTTAGGATGTGTGTGTGGGTGTGAGTTCGCTTATCCTCTCTATGTCCATTCAGAACGTTTCCTAAAGTAACCTGTTAAATTCCTCATATAGCTTAACATTGTAAAAATGTAAGCAAGTCATGATGATCCGCATATGTGCGAGGAATGACAACAGGTGCCAATTTTATGTTCATTTCCTCTCATTAACGGGATGCAACTGAAGCAAACGTAGCTCGATTAACTCTTGTAGGTTAATATTTTCTGTGTAATTATTTCACTCTCTCACTAGGGAGTCCTCTCTAGTCACTTTGCACAACATGATCTTGCATTGCCACTGCCTTCTAACAAGGGAATGACCGCAGCAGGACCGCAACAGGAATGTTGTTCTTAAAATTCAAATTCTTTACTGTGCAAAATTTGTGCACACCCCTGTTCCACAAAGTTGTCATGAAAAATATGAATGTTGTTTCAAACTACCAATCAACAACTGTGCCGTAAATCTGGCTGTATATTCAACGTTGATATTGCAGAAAGGCCAGTCTCTTTGGCAAATGACAGGAGTGGCAAGGGGTGGAAATCCCAGAGCTGACAAGGTACAAATCTGTCGTTCTGCCCCTGAACAGGCAGTTAACCCACTGTTCCTAGGCCGTCATTGAAAATAAGAATTTGTTCTTAAGTGATTTGCCTAGTAAAATAAAGGTAAAAAAATATATAAAAAAATACTTACTATATAATTGTGTAGTATACTGTTGAATACTATACTACACACTAAATCGATATACTAATATAACATTTGCATATGTCCCGCCCAATCCTGGCCCTCATATCCCAATACGTGGCACCCATGACTGAAAAACATACATGCCAAGTATAGACCATGTAGTGTTCCCTACAGGTTATAAAATTGAGTTCAGACTACAAACCTACTTACATACAGGTTATGGACAATTTGCTCTTTTAGTGTTTGTCTATTCAATTTTCTCAAGGAGAAAGTACAAAAATCTAATTAAAAAGATAGTAAAAAAATGAATTAACAACACTACCGAAAATAATACAGTATAGTGCAATAGAAAACACAACAGTGAGTACTGTAGTATATATAGGGCCTTCAGAAAGTATTCACACCCCTTGACTTTTTCCACATTTTGTTGTGAACAGCTTAACTTTAAAATGGATTAAATTGAAATGTTGTCACTCACCTTCACACAACAATAATGTCAAAGTGGAATTATGTTTTTAGAAATGTTTACAAATTCATTACAAATGAAAAGCTGAAATGTTTTTAATCAATTAGTATTCAATCCCTTTGTTATGGCCATCCTAAATACGTTCAGGAGTAAGAATGTGCTTAACAAGTAACATAATAAGTTGCATAATAGTGTTTAACATTACTTTTAAATGACTACCTAATTTCTGTAACCCACACAAATAATTATCTGTAAGGTCCCTCAGTTGAGCAGTGAATTTCAAAAACAGATTCAACCACAAACACCAGGGAGGTTTGTCAATGCCTCGCAAAGAAGGACACCTATTGGTAGATAGGTAAAAATGGATAGAATCAGACACTGAATATCCCTTTGAGCATGGTGAAATTATTAATTACACTTTGGATGGTGTATCAATACACCTAGTCACTACAAAGACAAAAACATATTTCCTAACTCAGTTGCCGGAGAGGAAGGAAACCGCTCAGTGATTTCACCATGAGGCCAATGGTGGATTTAAAACAATTACATAGTTTAATGCCTGTGATTAGAGAAAACTGAGGATGGCTCAACAACATTGTTTTTTTCTTTTTTTTCTCTCCACAATACTAACCTAAATGACAGAGTGAAAAGAAGGAAGCCTGTACAGAATAACAATATTCCAAAGCATGCATCCTGTTTGCAATAAGGCACTAAAGTAAAACTGCAAAACAAAGTGTCAAATAAATTAACTTTATGTCCTGAATACAAGTGTTGCACTTGGGGCAAATACAATACAACATATCACTGAGTACCACTCTTAGTATTTTCAAGCATGGTGGTGGCTGCATCATGTTATGGGTATGATTGTCATCGGCAAGGACTAAGGGGTTTTTGGGGGATAAATAATTAACGGAATAGAGATAAGCACAGGCAAAATCCTAGAGGAAAACCTTGTTGAGAAATTCACCTTTCAGCAGGACAATAACCTAAAACACAAGGCCAAATATAAACTGGAGCTGCTTACTAAAATGACATGGAATGATCCTAAGTGGCCTGGTTACAGTTTTTACTTAAATCTAATGGAAAATCTTTTGCAAGACTTGAAAATGTCTGTTTAGTAATGATCAACAACCAACTTGAAAGAGCTTGAAGATTTTTTTAAAATAATAATGTGAAAATATTGTACAATCTAGGTGTGCAACTCTCATAGAGACTGACCCAGAAAGACTCAGATTACAGATTACAGCTGTAATCACTGCCAAAGGTGATTCTAACATGTACTAACACAGGGTTGAATACTTATGTAATCAATATATATTATTGTTTTACTTTTTACAAATGTTAGAATTTTTATTCCCCTTTGACATGCCAGAGTAATTTGTGTAGATCGTTGACAAAAAATTACAATTCAATCCATTTGAATCCCACCTTGTAACACAACAAAATATGGAAAAACTCAAGGGGTGTGAATACTTTCTGAAGGCACTGTACATATAGTAATTCTACAGTATACTGTAGTATATTTTCATGTGGGACTCTTCATCCTATGATTGAAAATGGTGTTTGTTGTTTGTAAAGAAAAAGTGAGCTATCGCGGCTTTACGCAATGAACGATCCAATTAGAATCCTGTCCTAACTCAGTGAGCTATGGGGCTGAATTACTGTACATCAGAGCACAGCCATTAACCATTTGCAAGTGTTTTAGCTCCCTTCAGGGTGAAAGGATATCTAAAAACACCCTATTTATGAGTGTAGAACATAAACTTCTGTATTGTATAATTCTGAAAGACAATAGGGTCGAAGATTTCAGCTAATTCCAGTTCAGCATGATTTAGACAGAACTACAGCGCACTAAAAGAGGCCAAACTCCCAAAATAAGATGAAAAGGTTTGTTTTGGCATGCTATCCCTCAACACAACTTCCCGCACCATTAACATATTAAAACAAGGCTAATGCATGACCCCACTGTGCAGAGGATTTTCTGTGGGACTTGGATCTCAAAAACTAGGAAGTGAAAAGTGCATGGGCAACCTAACACCCTAGTAAACTTAGCCTTGGAATGCTCCAAACAACTCAGTGATAGTTCATTTGACAGATTTTTTTCTTTCTGACAAAACACCCTGTCAGAAGCAGTGGAACTGCAAATTGGTTCTGATTGACAGTTGGGTTATTTGATGTAATAGATGGATAAATAAAGGGTGTGGGATCTGTCTGAGTTCCGTGATAAATGACTCCAACTGGGAAAATAGATAGCCTTTGATGTTTATGTGATTGTCACAGTTCATTCACATGTTTAATACATCTGGCACGGCTACACAGTTACACAGTACCTGTCGCATTATTTGAACATCTTCTCCAAACATGTCTGTCTTTTCAAGTCACCCAACTGTGATCCAGCCTCTCCCCTTGATTCTCTCGCTCTTTGTTCTTTCCAATGGGAGGAGAATTAAACACTGTAGCGAAGTTGCTAGTGCTTTCAAGGGGAGTCACGGGGACATGAGAGGAGGCAGTTGTCTGAGGGCAGACATTGCCTGTCCTCATCTCCATTGTCAGGTAAGGTTTTGTGGCTCTTACTGTAAATGTACCTCTATGGTTGAGAACTATGACCTCCATAATGCTTGTGTGTCCTATTTCTATTATGATGACACAGGCCACAGTGTGAAACGTGTTTGTTTGCTATTGGGAAATGACCTCGGCAGAGTTAATATTGTCAGGCTGCAGCTAATTTGTTGTCATGGTTGTTGATATGGTTGTATGCGCCGGTGGCCCTTTATAATAGCCCTCTTTCAAATCACCTGGGTGAGGGTGAAGCTTATCTCACTTAGCTAAGTCCATAAAATACACTGGGCTACACTGAGCTGAGCTGCCCTCTCTGCAATGATAGAGATGAAGCCATTGGATCTGTCACTGCGTCATCGAGAAACATGCTACAAGCAGTACTGGAGGTCATGACGCTCAAACAATCTGCTAATGTTCTGCCATGGCTAATTTGTGCCTGTGGCCTGGTGCCATCCCTGAATGACCGTCTGCAGGACATGACCTGCTACAGAGGACCACAGTGAATGTCAGCCTCTCACTGGGGAAAATACACAAACACACACACACACACACATACATATATATATATATATATATATATATATATATATATATATATATATATATATACATATACATACATATACATATATGTATATATATACATATATGTATGTATATATATATATATATATGTCTGTACTGTCTAATGTACTGGAGTCCATAGTTAGTAGGCAGCTGAAGGCCTACTTCCAAGAAAACAACATCTTAAATGGAATGGAATCAGGTTTTAGGTCTGGCCACTGCACTGTTTCAGAAACATTGAAGGTTTTAAATGACATCCACTGTGCTCTTGACAAGAAGTTACATTGTGTGTCTGTCTTTACTGATTTGTCGAAGGCATTTGACACCGTGGACCATGCTGTGTTGGTGTAAAGGTTAAAATGTTGTGGAATTACTGTTCCATCTCTAGATTGGTTTATAAATTAGTTATCAAATCGTGCACAATGTGTAATGGCGGAGGGTTGTAAATCAAGTCCATAGAGTTGTGCTCAGGTGTTCCGCAAGCTTCTATTTTGGGCCCACTGTTGTTCATTTTGTATATCAACAAAATTGGAGAGCACATTGAAACAGATGATCATTTTTATGCAGATTATACTGTTCTTTATTCAAGTGGTAGCAGTTTATCTTTAGCTTTTGAAAATGTCCAAAGAGAATAACACCATACAAAATAATCTGTATGATTTGAAGCTGGTTCTGAATTCGGGTAACACAAAATGCATGGTATTTTTAAATGCCAGGCATGTTACTAATCATGTCATTGCTACATTGGATGAACATACTATACAGCAGGTCAAAGTGTATAAATATTTGGGAGTGTGGGTAGATGACAAGCTGAGCTTCACTGTTTATGTGGAGAACTTGATAAGGAAGCTCAAACTGAGAATATGTTTTTATTACTGGCATAAGGCTTGTTTTTCTCTTGAGGCCAGGAAGGAGCTGGTAACATATACATTATCTACAGTACCAGTCAAAAGTTTGGACACACCTACTCATTCAATACTTTTTCTTTATATTTACAATTTTCTACATTATAGAATAATAGTGACGACATCAAAACTCCAAAATTACACATGGAATCATGTAATAACCCCAAAAAAGTGTAAAACAAATCAAATATATTTCATGTTCTTCAAAGTATCCACTCTTTGCCTTGATGACAGCTTTGCACACTCTTGGCATTCTCTCAACGAGCTTCAACTGGAATGTTTTTCCAACAGTCTTGAAGGACATATGCTGAGCACTTGTTGGCTGCTTTTCCTTCACTCCAACTCATCCCAAACCATCTGCTCCCGAGTAGCACAGCGGTCTACGGCACTGCATCTCAGTGCTAGAGGCGTCACTTCAGACCTTGGTTCGATCCTGAGCTGTATCACAACCCGGCCGTGATTGGGAGTCCCACAGGGTGGTGCACAATTGGCCTAGTGTATTCCGGGATAGGGTTTGGCCGGTGGTAGGCGGTCATTGTAAATAACAATTTGTTCTCAACTGACTTGCCTAGATAAATAAAGATTAAATAAAAAAATTGAATAAAAATTAGGTTGAGGTTGCGTGATTGTGAAAGCCGGGTCATCTGATGCAGCACTCTGTGTTGGGTCATTGTTCTCTTGAAAAACAAACTATAGTCCCACTAAGAGCAAACCAGATGTGATGGTGTATCGCTGCAGAATGCTGTGGTAACCATGCTGGTTAAGTGTGCCTTGAATTCTAAATAAATCACAGACAGTATCACCAGAAAAGCACCTCCACACCATGCTTCATGGTGAGAACCACACACGCAGAGATCATCCATTCACCTACTTTGCATCTCACAAAGACACCACGTTTGGAACCAAGAACCTCAAATCTCATCAGACCAAAGGACAGATTTCCTCTGCAGCAGAGGTAGATCTGGGTCTTCCTTTCCTGTGGCGGTCGTCATGAGACCCAGTTTCATCATAGCGCTTGATGGGCTATCTTCTGTATACCACCCCTACCTTGTCACAACACAACTGATTGGCTCAAACACATTAAGGAAGAAAGAAATTCCACAAATTAACTTTTAAAAATACACACTGTAACGGCTTTCTTTAGGTGAAGTAGAGTCAGACCAAAATGCGGCGTGGCTATTGCGATCCATGTTTAATGAAACAAAGTAAACACGAATCAAATACAAAAACAATAAACGTAACACGAAAACCGAAACAGCCTAATACTGGTGCAAAGTAACACAGAGACAGGAACAAGGACAATCACCCACAAAACAGGCTACCTAAATATGGTTCCCAATCAGAGACAATGACGAACACCTGCCTCTGATTGAGAACCATATCAGGCCAAACATAGAACTAGACAAACTAGACATGTAACATAGAATGCCCACCCAGCTCACGTCCTGACCAACACTAAAACAAGGAAAACACATACGAACGATGGTCAGAACGTGACAGTACCCCCCCCAAGGTGCGGACTCCGAACGCACAACCTAAACCTATAGGGGAGGGTTTGGGTGGGCATCTGTCCGCGGTGGCGGCTCTGGCGCTGGACGTGGACCCCACTCCATAATTGTCTTAGTCCACTTCCTTAGCGTCCCTTGAGTGGCGACCCTCGCCGCTAACCTTGGCCTAGAAAACCTAACAACGGGCCCCACTGGACTGAGGGGCAGCTCCGGACTGAGGTAGCTCAGGACTGAGGGGTAGCTCGGGACTGAGGGGAAGCTCGGGACTGAGGGGAAGCTCGGGACTGAGGGGAAGCCCGGGACTGAGGGGAAGCTCCGGCAGGTTGATGGATCTAGCAGATCCTGGCTGGCTGGTGGTTCCGGCAGATCCTGGCTGACTGGCAGATCCTGGCTGAATGGCGGATCCTGGCAGATCCTGGCTGACTGACGGCTCTGGCAGACCCTGGTTGACTGGCAGATCCTGGCTGAATGGCGGATCCTGGCTGACTGGCGGATCCCGGCTGACTGGCGGATCCCGGCTGACTGGCGGATCCCGGCTGACTGGCAGTTCTGGCGGATCCTGGCTGACTGGCGGATCCTGGCTGACTGGTGGATCCTGGCAGACTGGCGGCACTGGCGGCGCTGGGCAGACTGGCGGCACTGGCGGCGCTGGCGGCGCTGGCGGCGCTGGGCAGACTGGCGGCGCTGTGCAGACTGGCGGCACTGGCGGCGCTGGGCAGACTGGCGGCACTGGTGGCGCTGGGCAGACTGGCGGCACTTGCGGTGCTGGGCAGACTGGCGGCACTGGGCAGACTGGCGGCACTGGCGGCGCTGGGTAGACTGGCGGCACTGGCGGCGTTGGGCAGAATGGCGGGACTGGCGGCGCTGGGCAGACGGGAAGCTCCGACAATGCTGGAGAGACGGGTAGCTCAGATGCCGCTGGGCAGACTGGACTAAGGAGCTCTGGCGCCTCTGGAATGAGGGGCTCTTGCGCCTCTGGACTGAGGGGCGGGAGCTCTGGCAGCGCCGAACAGGCGGGAGACAACTGCAGCGCTGGAGAGGAGGAAAGCTCCGGCAGCGCTGAACAGGCAGGAGACTCTGACAGTGCTGGAGAGGAGGAAGGCTCTGACAGCGCTGAACAGGCGAGGCGCACTGTAGGCCTGATGCGTGGTGCTTGCACTGGTGGTTCTGGGCCAAGGACACGCACAGGAAGCCTGGTGCGGGGAGCTGCCACCGGAGGACTGGTGTGTGGAGGTGGCACAGGATGGACCGGACCGTGAAGGCGTACTGGAGATCTTGAGAGCAGGGCTGGCACAGGACGTGCAAGGCTAAGGAGGTGCACAGGCGGCCTGGTGCGTGAGGCTGGCACAGTCTTCACCAGACAACTAGCACGCACCTCAGGATGAGTATGGAGAGCTGACCCAGGTGTCATCAAATCCTCGACACTCTCCGTCGGGCGAATTCCGTGTCTCATGCACCAACACAGCAACTCCCTCATATCTCTCTCCTCCAATCTCCCCATTAACTCCTTCACCGTCTCTGCTTCGCTCACCTCCAACACTGGCTCTGGTTTCCTCCTTGGCTCCTTACGATAAACAGGGGGAGTTGGCTCAGGTCTGACACCTGACTCTGCCACACTCCCCCTGTGCCTCCCCCCCTCCCAATAAATTTTTGGGGCTGACTCTCTGGCTTCCGTCCGCGCCGCTGTGCTTGCTTCGCCAACCTCATTCTCCTGTAACCTTCCGCGCACTGCTCCATCGAATCCCAGGCGGGCTCCGGCACTCTCCCTGGGTCGACCGCCCACATGTCTATTTCCTCCCAAGTAGTATAGTCCATATTCTTGCTGTCCAAACCGTCCTCCCATGTCCATTCCTCTTTTCGCTGCTGTTGCCCGTTACCACGCCGCTTGGTCCTGTTGTGGTGGGTGATTCTGTAACGGTTTTCTTTAGGTGAAGTAGAGTCAGACCAAAATGCGGCGTGGCTATTGCGATCCATGTTTAATGAAACAAAGTAAACACGAATCAAATACAAAAACAATAAACGTAACACGAAAACCGAAACAGCCTAATACTGGTGCAAAGTAACACAGAGACAGGAACAAGGACAATCACCCACAAAACCCAACACCAAACAGGTTACCTAAATATGGTTCCCAATCAGAGACAATGACGAACACCTGCCTCTGATTGAGAACCATATCAGGCCAAACATAGAACTAGACAAACTAGACATGTGAGCTGGGTGGGCATTCTATGTTACGTCCTGACCAACACTAAAACAAGGAAAACACATACGAACGATGGTCAGAACGTGACACACACCTGTTAATCGAAAGGCATTCCGGGTGACTACCTCATGAAGCCGGTTGGGAGAATGCCAAGAGTATGCAAAACTGTCATCAAGGCAAAGGGTGGCTACTTAGAAGAATCTCAAATATATTTGTTTAACACTTTTCTGGTTACTACATGATCTCATATGTGTTATTTCATAGGTGTGATGTCCTGATTATGATGTCTTGATGTTTTTACTATTTTCTACAATGTAGAAAAACCCTGGAATGAGTAGGTGTGTCCAAACTTTTGACTGCTACTGTATATGCAGGCCTCTACCACTACCCTGAGAGCATTTGATTCAGTATATCAGTATATCATGCGTCCCTCAGGTTCATTCCAAATCAAAAACGTCCAACACATCATTGTGATCTCTATAGCCCCATTGGCAGGTCGTCATTGATCTTGCGTAGGCTTAAACACTGGTATACACTGATTTATATGGCCATATTGGGTTAAATGCCACTTTATCTCTGTTCTTTTTTAATCAGGTCAGTAAATAAATATAATTTACGATTCCATTCTCATTTTCTTTTAACAGTAGCAAGAATTTGAACATGTCATGGTAGAAATAGTTTTAGTTAGTCAAGTCCGTGGTCCTGGACATTAAAACATTTGATGATCTAGTCACGTTGGTGGAGTTAAACACTTGGTCGATGTAAATATCAGAGAAGAGTGTAATTGTCTTTAGGACAGCAGTTTCTAGTTGACACTTGTGTTTCTTTACATAATATGTAATTGTTGTATTGTAAGTGTGTCTATAGTTTTGTTCAATGTTGTGTCAGTGTATGTCAGTTGTTTTGTCTGAAACTGTTCCCCCTGCGGCTGTTGGACCAGGTCTCTCTTGAAAAATAGATGTTATCTTAATGAGAAAAACCTGTATAAATAAAGGTTAAATAAACAATTAAAACAATTATCTGTGTGCATGAATGGACAAAGACTGTGTGGGATGGGACACTGTAGACCAATGCATCTGTACCTAAAGCATATAACACTCGACACCACTGACTTCCAGGCCTCCTGCTGTTATGCTAATCTCAGAGGGGATGGGGCCAGAGCTAGTGTGCCATGGACCAACATTTTATGGCAGAATAAGGTGGTACCCAGTGGGTTGGACTTTTCTAAGTTGTGCATGGAGGATATTGTGCCTACAACAAAATGGACTGGCAAGAACAGGATGAGTTCCTGTCACAGTAAGTGTCAAATATGCACCACAACATCCCATCATCCTCTCTGCATGACCCCTGAAGGCATTAGCACAACCGATTTGACTCAGTGCTTGGTGCTGAGGGCTGCCTCACTGGTGCTGCACCGTGGCAGTGTCAATGTGAATTTCAATGCTTCTGTGGAGAATTCCAATGCTTCTGGGTAATGCATGGGGAGTCATGATTGAGTATTGATGTGCCTCAGTTAAATAACCAATGGAGAATTACTTTATCTCTCTCTCTCGATCTCTCTCTTACACACACACACACACACACAAAATAAATCCTTCACACTGGTCCCAGTAACACCTCATTAAAAAAAATGTAACAATGTCTCAGACTGACTTTTGTAAAATCACCGTTCATACATACCCACAGGACCCAGGCAGTCACTGTAACCCTTCTACTGTAAGGTATCTTACCTGCTAATGAGGAGCATGATGAACACTCTCACTCCAGAGCGGAGCACAGCCATCATTGCTGGAGGTGTGGAGGTGTCTAGTGGAGTCTATCTGAAATAAGAGGATACAGAGAAAATTAAATCCATAACATAGGTATACTCAGTCTATTGTGTTTTTACGGGTACAGTTTGTACCAGCATTTTCAATGCATGTGTTCATCTACTGAATAATATTTAGTTCAGAACCAGTGAAAATGACTCCCAAACACCAGTCTTTTCAGGTGCTGTTTTCAAACTCATGTTCCTGAGCCTTCTGTGTTGTTTTTGTAACAGCACACTGTTGACCTCCTTGGTCATCTTATGACTGAACTGACATATATCATCCAGATTCCCCCATTTGTCTTGTGCTGTTATAAAGAGAAGTCTGCATATCTTTGGCTGGAAGTCATCTTCCCAACAACCAACTCACTAAGCTACTAACATGACCGCAGGGTTTAATTTCAACTGCATAATCACCTCACAATAATGACTTATCTGAAACGTCTACTCATTAAGCTCTCGGCTTAGGTAGAGGCAATGAAAGATATTTCATTACTACCTTCCTTAGAAAGCACTCCCTTTAAGGATTTTGAAATGAATGTACATTTAGCTGTTGGGTGAAAAGGAATGTGGCTGCAAAATGATATGCTACTGTAGCCATCATCAACTGCAGCGTTACCTAGTAATGCTTAGTGACAAAAAATTGCTCTCTTTGTACTGGATTTCATTAATAAACAGATGCAGTGTGTTATTTTATACAACGGATGGGACTAATACTGAATGCTGATTGGTTAAAAGCGCATTCCAGCTGGTGTCCATTACACGAGTTACCACCCGCTAAATCTATATTGTTAAAATGCGTATTTACTCTGTTCCATCCGACTGCGCAATCCAGCCCAGCCAGGATTTTGATCTCCACTATAAAAAGCATTTAGACATGATCTCACATTTCTTTTAGACTTACATTAATTTTCAACAGCTGAGATTTGTATAAACCTTTGTCTGTCTCTCCGAAATTTGCAACATTGATTCAATATTCAAATTCGATCTCCAGCTATCCCATAGTAATGAACGAGTAGGGGTCGGGAGTTGGCACGGGACAGACAGGCAGGCAGATTTTCTCAGCCAGTCGAAATCACGAATCAGCTGGCTTAATTTTTATGGATATATATATATATATATACACACAAAAGAAATGTCAACTGAAAAAGGTCAAACGAAACAAAGTGCAGCTAGTTTGCAGTCTTTCCATCTTCAGTTTGAAGTGATTGTGTTAGATGTGTTGTTGGCTAGCTCCTCTTAACAACAGTGTCCTGACGAGTGAGCACATTCTCTATGACAAGCGAAATCGTACCTCATTAGGTCATTGGTATGGATGTATCCAAATAAATGTCCCTAGAGAAAAGCTTGAACAAATGCAAATGCGGCTACTTTGCTGTTATTCTGGCTGCAGAATTTTTGGCGTGAATTTAAGTAAGCCGTAGTTGGCTAGCTAACAAGCAAGGTATAAGAACGTTGCCAGCCAGTATGGCAATGGAACATTTGGAACAAATGACTGGGTCGCTTCTATAGATACAGAACAAAAAGACTGTATGACTGGATCGAGTCTCTAGCAACTGAACCGATAAAACAAACGACCACCCGGCTTGGGTAGCAACACTAGATTTGTGTTGGAACTGTATCTTGTGTAAGGATGAAATAGTATGAATACATCTATAGAAATAACGTTTTTAATGAAAATATAGCAATCATTATTTGAATATGTTGGTGACCCAACAACAAGTTTCGAGGACATATTGGCACGGGTGTTGTTAGGTCCAAGACGAAGTCGAGGGCATTATCACTTTTATACAGTTGAAGTCGGAAGTTTACATACACTTAGGTTGGAGTCATTAAAACTCATTTTTCAACCACTCCACAAATCTATAGTTTTGGCAAGTCGGTTAGGACATCTACTTTGTGCATGACGTAAGTCATTTTTACAAAAATTGTTTACAGACAGATTATTTCACTTATAATTCACTGTATCACAATTCCAGTGGGTCAGACGTTTACATAGACTAAGTTGACTGTGCCTTTAAACAGCTTGGAAAATTCCAGAAAATGTCATGGATTTAGAAGCTTCTAAAAGGCAAATTGACATAATTTGAGTCAATTGGAGGTGTACCTGTGGATGTATTTAAAGGCCTACCTTCAAACTCAGTGCCTCTTTGCTTGACATCATAGTAAAATCAAAAGAAATCAGCCAAGACCTCAACAAGTCTGGTTCATCCTTCGGAGCAATTTCCAAACGCCTGAAGGTACCACTTTCTTCCGTACAAACAATAGTATGCAAGTAAAAACACCATGGGAACCACGTGGCTGCCATAACGCTCAGGAAGGAGACGTGTTCTGTCACCTAGAGCGAAAAGTGCAAATCAAATCCAGAACAACAGCAAAGGACCTTGTGAAGATGCTGGAGGAAACAGGTACAAAACTATCTATATCCACAGTAAAGTCTTATATCGACATAACCTGAAAGGCGGCTCAGCAAGGAAGAAGCCACTGCTCCAAAACCCGCCATAAAAAAGCCAGACTACGGTTTGCAACTGCACATGGGGACAAAGATCATACTTTTTTGATAAATGTCCTCTGGTCTGACGAAACAAAAAGAGAACAGTTTGGCCATAATGACCATCATTATGTTTGGAGGAAAAAGTGGGAGGCTTGCAAGCTGAAGAACACCACCCCAACCGGGAAGCATGGGGGTGGCAGCATCATGTTGTGGAGGTGCTTTGCTGCAGGAGGGACTGGTGCACTTCACAAAATAGATGGCATCATGAGGAGGAAAATTATGTGGATATATTGAAGCAACATCTCAAGACAGTCGTCAGAAAGTTAAAGCTTGGTCGCAAATGGGTCTTCCAAATGGACAATGACCCCAAGCACACTTTCAAAGTTGTGGGAAAATGGCTTAAGGACAACAAAGTCAAGGTATTGGAGTGGCCATCACAAAGCACTGACCTCAATCTTATAGAACATTTTTGGGCAGAACTGAAAATGCATGTGAGAGCAAGGAGGCCTACAAACCTGACTCAGTTACACCAGCTCTGTCAGGAGGAATGGGACAAAATTCACCCAACTTATTGGGTGAAGCTTGCGGAAGGCTACCCGAAATGTTTGACCCAAATTAAACAACTTAAAGTCAATGCTTTATGTAAAACTTCTGACCCATTGGGAATGTGATGAAAGAAATCAAAGCTGAAATAAATCATTCTCGCTATTATTATTATAACATTTCACATTCTTAAAATAAAGCGGTGATCCTAACTGACCTAAGAAGGAATGTTTACTAGGATTAAATGTCAGGAATTGTGAAAACTGAGTGTAAATGTATTTGGCTAAGGTGTATGTAAACTTACGACTTCAACTGTATAAAAGTGATAATGCCCTCGACTTCGTCTTGGACCTAACAACACCCGTGCCAATATGTCCTCGAAACTCTGGCTTCTCTGGAATTATCACTTAACCCATTAACGTGAGACAAATGGTTCGAAAAACACGCAGCCGAGGACGAATTCTGTAAATTATGCAATCTTTATCAATAAAACTGAGATGTTCAAATTTGAAAAAGTCCACGATAATCATTCCTCATCTATGGTCAAATTTGGCTTTTTTGGAATTCTTCGTCAGTTCATGAGTGAAGAGGCACTGGACTGATCTGAGGTTTACTGTGGGCTGAACACATCAATAAATGTACATGAACGTAACAAACATTTTAATCAATTTCTCAAACAGCTGTCAATCATCCAGCCCACAATACTAGTGTCACCCTGCCACCAGAGGGTAATGGCACCCCAATATTACAAAACATCCAATCAATGCAAATGAAGGCACACAACCTCACGAACACTGTACATCCTAAGATTGCAGAGTTAAATTCAGATATTGCAGATAATCACACTCTTGCATACATTGAACAGACTAACATACAGCACCTTCATTAAATGTGTTGAAGTCAAAAGTCAATAAAGCTTTTTAGTAATCTACAAACCACAAACCACTATTTTAAGATATGAGGCCATACATACAGTGGGGCAAAAAAAGTATTTAGTCAGCCACCAATTGTGCAAGTTCTCCCACTTAAAAAGATAAGAGAGGCCTGTAATTTTCATCATAGGTATACTTCAACTATGACAGACAAAATGAGGAAAAAAAATCCAGAAAATCACATTGTAGGATTTTTAATGAATTTATTTGCAAATTATGGTGGAAAATAAGTATTTGGTCAATAACAAAAGTTTATCTCAATACTTTGTTATATACCCTTTGTTGGCAATGACAGAGGTCAAACGTTTTCTGTAAGTCTTCACAAGGTTTTCACACACTGTTGCTGGTATTTTGGCCCATTCCTCCATGCAGATCTCCTCTAGAGCAGTGATGTTTTGGGGCTGTTGCTGGGCAACATGGACTTTCAACTCCCTCCAAAGATTTTCTATGGGGTTGAGATCTGGAGACTGGCTAGGCCACTCCAGGACCTTGAAATGTTTCTTACGAAGCCACTCCTTCATTGCCCGGGCGGTGTGTTTGGGATCATTGTCATGCTGAAAGACCCAACCACGTTTCAACTTCAATGCCCTTGCTGATGGTAGGCTTTGTTACTTTGTTCCCAGCTCTCTGCAGGTCATTCACTAGGTCCCCCAGTGTGTTTCTGGGATTTTTGCTCACCGTTCTTGTGATAATTTTGACCCCACGGGGTGAGATCGAGGGAGATTATCAGTGGTCTTACATTTCCTAATAATTCCTCCCATAGTTGATTTCTTCAAACCAAGCTGCTTACCTATTGCAAATTCAGTCTTCCCAGCCTGGTGCAGGTCTACAATTTTGTTTCTGGTGTCCTTTGATAGCTCTTTGGTCTTGGCCATTGTGGAGTTTGGAGTGTGACCGTTTGAGGTTGTGGACAGGTGTCTTTTATACTGATAACAAGTTCAAACAGGTGCCATTAATACAGGTAACGAGTGGAGGACAGAGGAGCCTCTTAAAGAAGAAGTTACAGGTCTGTGAGAGCCAGAAATCTTGCTTGTTTGTTATTGACCAAATACTTATTTTCCACCATAATTTGCAAATAAATTCATAAAAAATCCTACAATGTGATTTTCTGGATTTTTTTTCTCGTTTTGTCTGTCATTGTTGAAGTGTACTTATGATGAAAGTTACAGGCCTCTCATCTTTTTAAGTGGGATAACTTGCACAATTGGTGGCTGACTAAATACTTTTTTGCCCCACTGTATTTATGTCACTGTCTCAATCATTTTCAGTGTAGGGGCCTGTTGCCTAATCTGCCCTGTCCAGCTGTGCTTAAGTACAGTATGTCAGTCAGCTAAAATTCTACTTGTCACCCACCAAATCCACTGACCACCCTCAAACACACAGCAGTGTCTAATTAAACCTCTCAAGAGGTATCAGCCATATTTCAGAACCCTGTCATCTTGTCTATCATTTGATTTAAGCTGATTTGAAAAGGGCAAAAGTGGGTGGAATAAAATATATACGTTTGAGTTACTGAGCACATGATCAAAAGTTCTGCCCTTTTCTGTGTTTTCTCACTTCCCGCCTGGTGTGCTTGGTGAGTCACCTCTGTGTCAGACCCCCTCGTGGTCTTGATTTTTGTTTTGTTCCTTGTCCTGTATCCTGACTTGTTCTCTGACCATTTAAGGCAACTGGGACTGAGACCCTGACCACTAACTTATACCATTTTTGCACTACCGGCCAAGCGCAACCAAGTCAAGCCGGGCTGTACTGAGCTAGCGAGTTTACACATCCAGTCAGTAGAGTTTGTTTTCGGTCGGTGTAGCGAACGTGAGTAGGGTTCACGGTCTCGTGATAAGATAGCCCTGCCTGCGACATCAAAAACAGTGTCACTCTCAGCCCAAGACTGATATACAGTACCTCTTGGTGTAATGGTCAAAACATTGCTTTCTTCCATGGGAAACAGGTATTATAGTACCCACTACATCCCACACTGCTGTAGCACTTAGAGCTGAGCTGATTTTATAAATATGTTCCACCAGCACAGCTCGCCTCTCTTACAGGCACAGCAGGCCCTGAGGACTTTGTCTGAGCAGTCGGCTAAACACAGCGGTTCCCTCTCCTATGCAACACTCTGTTTCGTCTGCGAGTTCCGATGTTTTGATTTGGCCTCTAATTGACTTATCCTCGTCATCATTCCAGACGAGTTTCTGGCTCCCGTCGCCCTGCATCAGCGTAGGGATGCTTGTGACCTTGCTCCCGCCTCCTAAAACATTTTGGGGAATCTGCAGACTTTGAGTGGATATGAATGTGGTTGGAAAGGAGCTTGCATTTTGAGATGGTGGTGCTGGTGGTGGCGGTACTGATGAAGAAGAAGAAGGTGATGATGATAATAATAATAATGATGATGATGATGATAACAACGATCAAAGAAGAAGAAAAAGAAGAAGACAATCAAATATTTTTGTTGAATAAAATATCACTCTAAAAATAGTTGATCTGAATGTACATCTGGACACTGTGACAGCTTGAGGGAGTGCTTGGCTACATCAGGACAATTTTTGGCATCAGACCTCATCCCAGATGAGTGATGACAGTGCCACTGCAACATCCCAAGTCAGACAGGGCACAAAGGGCCACACGGATGGGACAGCCAGGTCAGCCCAAACCCAAACCCAAATGTCCCTGGCCCTCACTCCCATGATGCACCTGGGCCAGAGAGTGGGCGGTTGGGAGATGAGGCCCATCAATCTGAATCAGGAAGGAGGGATGAGCCACCTGGTGCTCTGTGCCACCCTCCAGGTCCCAGCTGCACCCATACCTCATCATCTCATGGCACTGCCTGTCTGCCAAACCACCAATTCTGCAGAGTAATGTTTGCACAGGGCATAGTCTATACCCACACCTCAGACAGCATATAACGAGCACAGCAGGGAGGAAAAAGGAGAGATATACACATAGAAAGGAGTTCCTTACCACTGTGCGTCATCCAATACATGTTTGTTGCCTTTGGATTACTTTTTTAAAATGTGTTAAATCTGCTATGTCGTCACTGGGTGGGAAGAGGAAATGACATTCTGAGCACTGGAGTTTCTAAGATAAGGAGCGGGCCTTCCCATCACCTCTCTGCACAACCCAGTTAATGTAAAATCACATTGACTTCAGCTCCCTACTTCCTCTTTTAATATCATGCATGACTGGGAGCTAAATCTGCTCTGCAACTGGTTTAAGCATACTGCGGTGAGATTTATTGAAACAAAAAAATAGAGCAAAAATAAATAAGTCAGAGCTGCACCGGAACAGAGACAGTTGTCTTGGCTGTTACTCAAATCACACAAATGTACATATTTTTGGGAGAAAGGGACATTTCAAAAACTCCAGCCTCCATGAACAGGTCAAGTGTTTCTCTTTTCTTTCGAGATAAGATCAGACCTGACTCCTCATTTGTATACACTACTTGATTACATGAAACAACATCAAAGTCTAGAGCAGTTTGGTGCTTCAGAATTCTTGCCAACAGCTGACAGCTACTTTTAATCTGATAGGCTTCATAGCCTGAGGGTAGCAATAGGCTAAAGTGGAAATTACTACTGATGTGCATCTCTCCTTTCATGAACAGTTCGATACGCATCTAGCTAGATACATCGGGTCCTATGTGGTGAGTTTCGGTTTGATTAGGGGAACGAATTGATACGATTCAGTTTGATTGGATACACTAACATTTTTTGCGTGAGCATATTAATTTTCCATTTTAAATTAATATCTGCTGCTGGATCTGTCTGAGATGACTTCTCTAAAATGAGTGTGTGTGTGTCGATGTCAAGGTTGTGTGTTTGCACCTGAGCTGTGTCATGGCTAGAAGGGATTCATCTTTTGTCAAATTACTGTCAAAAATCGCATTTTAAAACCCTAACCATTATTTCGACAATAGGTGGTTCCCTTCCAGCCATTGACCCAGAGCTGAGCCATAGGGCAGGCTGAGCATCTACCACCCCACTATCAATTTATGCCCCCAGGGGGGCATAACATTTAGCCAATTAATTGACATTTAGCCAATTAATATAATGGAACTTTGTGATTTTACACCCGTCTCAAAAGCCAATAGTTTAGACGTTTGGAATTTTACTGGAGAACTTCTCCAGCTTTTTCTAATGAATGCCAGCACACACAGCTTGCATAAATGATTGATGTACTTTATGAAATAACCTGTTATTTTAAAAATAACCAAATATAAATACTATGACTGTTTGTATCAAAAGTATGCTTTATTGCGAACCTGAACAATTCAACTAATAAAGCCTATGATTTGATATTGCAAAAGCCATATCCTAATCTGAATGCTGACGGTGTCGAGCAGATGTACGAATAGCCTAGAACAGAGATAGACCTACCTTGTTGGCGTGATTAGCTGTCTACCGCACTGTGCGACGTGCGCACGCACAGTTGTTATCAGACACACGCAGTTACATGCAAACAAGTTCGGTGGGCTACTGAACAGCAGGAGAGGACACATCAATTGTCACAACAGATAAGAATAATTTTCGGAATAAAACAATATGAGTAAAAAACATTAGGGAACCGGAGATTAGTCATGTTTGAATAGGTTTTCTGACCAATGCATGCTTCATTTGGATCGGTTTGGGCTCCAGTGGACAGATGAACCCGGACCGATGCGTTTCGGTGAATCGTTACGTACCTTGCAATTACACCATGATAAGAACAATCAATTAATTGTATGCACCAAATAAAGATTAGCCGGCATTACATAATGATGAATAACTATATAAATCCTCCACTCCATCAGCACATGAACACCCAGTTCCACTAAAAGGCGCACACCCACACATGGATGCAGATCTACATATATCATGAGGGGCTGTATGAAATGTGTTTATGACCTTCACCTGGTGTGAGCGCTGCCACTCCTTGTTACTTTGAAATCCCCGTTCCCAAAAATAATTCAAGTGCACAATAGGTGATGGCAATTTGTCGAGGTCTTGACCCCAACTAAAATGTTCTAATTAACCGCAATGGCAAAGTGAATATTGTACTCAGTAATAGTCAATCAAGCATTCAACATAAAGCATGGCTACCCATACAGTAAATTATAGTTGACCCCCTCCGCATCCTTTCTTTTAAGTAGAACATTTACACACGACCTCCAATCTTTATGAGCGCAACAGTCACACAGCGTTGATATCCACAAAACTGAATGAATATGAAATGTTCACTCAATCCCTATAAAGCTGTTTTCACCCAAATACACAAGGTTATAATGACATTATAATAAGATAGGCTATTGTTCAGTGCTTCACTTGTATATGACACAAATGTGATATTGGAGATATTTGTAAAAATAATACGAATAATAATAATAAAACATCAACCTACGAATGTTATTGTTTATTAGGCTACTTTTCATATTCAAAACATAAATTAGCAAACCATTTAAAAACAATTGAAAGTCTACGAAGCTTCAAGTCTACGAAGCTTCAGCGTAACGTTACCGACTTGGCTGTAAACAAACCAATATGCTCAACAAACGAAACACGTTCCCTTGATTGAAGGTAGGTTTACTCAACCATATTCAAACATGTAAAACGTAAGTACAAACCCAAGAATCATTCATTGTACATGCCAAAATTCAAGGGTGGTTGTATCATATTTGCTAAACAGGCTACTGCAAAGTTAAAAGCACGTAGGCACATTCTTACCTGTAGTGATTGGTGTCCGAGCGCATACCAAACATTTCAGCTTATACTAGCGATAAGAGTACGTGTCATCGAATTTTCCTTTGCATTCAAATTAAAATTGTAACCGGTAGCCACTTCAGCCAACATCTGCCCGCGAAAACAACTGGTGCTCTGTCAGCGAATTCCCGTTGACAAGGAGAAGCCGCTTACTCACAATGAATCGCAAAGGTCCTACCTTCCAACCCTACCCCCGCTTTTGGGTCTCTAAAGGCAATGCACGAGATGAATGTCACCAACAATAACTTGGCCCATTCAGAACAAATTCATGTATTTCCACTATTTATATAATTCCCTTGATGAACTTTTTTTTTAAAATTAAGACCACAATTGGATAATGTGATAGCTTTAGTTTTATTTATTTTTCATTGGGAAGCTACATTGACAGTGGCAAAATCACCTCCCATTTAACACCGGTACAAAGTCGTTGTCGAACAAAGCATAGTAGCCTGTCAATTATTGAAGCCCAAAGGAGCCAATCGCAGAGGAAATGAATGCCATTTCTGGGATGGCAACATCCAAGCATATGGAAGACATCCTATTCTTAAATTAGCCAACACTTTACATAACAGCCTATAAAATGTATTTATTCCATTACATGTAGTCCTATTTAAACTTTGAAACTCAACAAAGAAATATGATTTGTGGCATATTCTCATAGTTATAATTGGACCTTTGACACAGCCCGTAATGTGCCTTTGCTGATTTATTGGTACTCTGAAGTAATGAATGAAATGAAAATAATCCTGTCAGTGCTAGTTTAACAGTTCGCCTCACCACAGAGAAGTAGCTACACACACCGAGTCAGTCAGTGACATAGCTTTCACCTGGATTCTCCTTGTCAGTCTATGATCCCTTATTGATGTCACTTGTTAAATCCACTTCAATCAGTGTAGATCAAGCCGAGGAGACAGGTTAAATAAGGATTTTTAAGCCTTGAGGAAATTGAGATGTGGATTGTGTATGTGTGCCATTCGGAGGGTGAATGGGCAAGACAAACTATTTCAGTGCCTTTGAACCGGGTATGGTAGTGGGTGCCAGGCACACCGGTTTGAATGTGTCAAGAACTGCAACTCTGCTGGGTTTTTCCACACTCAAAAGTTTCCGGTGTGTAGGGCTGTGGCGGTCATGAAATTTTGTCAGCCAGTGAATGTCAAGCAAATAACTGCCGGTCTCACAGTAATTGACCAATAATTAACATAAACAAGTTTAGCATCTCCTGGCTTCCATGCATAGTCTATAAACCACTGATGCAGACCTGTTAAAAAGTCTAATGAAGCCATGATTCATTTTAGACAGGTCTAAAGAAACATGATATGAAGAAAATGTGGTCTATTTCAGAAGAACATAATAGCATTCTCTGAGTTGTCCTTATGTTAGGCCCTGATATGGCTATGACATATGGCTGTGGGCTACACTCAATCAATCACATTTATTTATAAAGCACTTTTTACATCAGCAGATGTCACAAAGTGCGATACAGAAACCAAGCCTAAAACTCCAAACAGAAAGCAATGCAGATATAGAAGCACAGTGGCAAAGAAGAACTCCCTTGAAAGGCAGGAACGTAAGAAGAAACCTAGAGAGGAACCAGGCTCTGAGGGGTGGAAAGTCCTCTTCTGGCTGTGTCCCGGGTGGAGATTATAAGAGTACATGACCATTTAAGGCCAGATTATTCTTCAAGATGTTACAACGTTCATAGGTGATCAGCATGGTCAAATAATAATCACAATGGTTGTAGAGGGTGCAACAGGTCAGTACCTCAGGAGTAAATGTCAGTTGGCCTTTCATAGCCGAGCATTCAGAGGTCAAGACAGCAGGTGTGGTGGAGAGAGAGAGTCGAAACCGGCAGGTCTGGGACAAAGTAGCACGTCCGGTGAACAGGTCAGGGTTCCCTAGCCAAAGGCAAAACAGCTGAAACTGGAGCAGCAGCATGACCAGGTGGACTGGGGACAGCCAGGAGTCATCAGGCCAGGGAGTCCTGAAGCATGATCCTAGGGCTCAGGTCCTCCGGGAGGGGAGGGAGAGAAAATTAGAGGGAGCATAATTAAATTCACACAGGACACCAGGATAATTACACCAGATGTAACAGACTGACCCTAGCCCCCCGGCACATAGACTATTGCAGCATAGATCCTGGAGACTGAGACAGGGGTGGGTCGGGGACACTATGGCCCGTCCGACAATACCCTCGGACAATACCCCTATGGCCTCCACATGGCTCGTTGTGGGCATGGGCTATCTTTATCCCCCTCTGTGTTTTAGGAACCACCCACCTTCGTGTGATGTCGGTTTCTGAAACATAAAGGTGCTGAGGTGCTGTTTGGTTGTGTACAGCGAACGCAAGTCGTGTGAACCTGTCAAAGCCAGTTCTGACACTGGGTGATTGACAGGATCCGACAGGAAAGCCATCAAAGTGGCGAGGGACTCATCTTAGTTTTGCATTGCTACTGGGTCACCATTCGGGAATAAATGAGTTAGCAACACATTATGTTCGTTCAAAGATATTTCCTGCAGTGCTATACATGGCTACGCGTTACCGCAGACACCATGGCACCATGTGTCTCGAGCATCGAACACTGAAGGGGTGCCGGGAATTGACCCAGATTTCACCATGCTGTCGGCATGGTAGTTGCAGAGTTTGTCACAACCAGGTAAATTTGGAGTGTCCCTTTCTTCCAATACACCTGTATGTCATGTTTGGTGATGAGGTCATCGCAAGCTAGAATGAGCTCTTTGTTTTTCACTTCTTTGCCACTTGAAGTGGTCATGTGCTTGGCATATGCATATTGGGATAAGAAGGTGAGTCTGGCGTAGTCTGAGTCGGTGCAGATTGAGAGTTATGACAAGTTGTGTTGCACTGCCGTTTGCAGTGTGATAAGCACACCCGTCACATTTGCGAACTGGCTGGTCTTGTTGCCTAGCTGAAATTTAAGTGTTTGCACGGAATGTCATTGTGCCATACAAATTCCACACCAACTTGCAAGTGGTCTAGATGGTGGTAAGAACAGCCATCCACAAATGCCATCGGCATGCCAAGACATAAGTTCTCTTCGAAGTAGTGATGGTTCGATGGCAAATGGGAGGTGGGGAGGTGTGGTGTGAAGTGTGAAGTTGGTTTCATCATCACCACACCACTGTCACACCGCCAAAGCCCCGCCCAAAGGCAGTTTTTTTCCGCTTTTGCGTAGTTGACTACTACATCACGGCTCTGCAGCGTCATCAGCCAAGCAGCTATTCTGCTGTTGTGTACAGCACCCTCCCGGATTAGTTGGCTTTTCAGAAAAGTCACAGGCTGGTAACATGTTTCTATGATCACCTTTTGTCCTCCAACATTACTGGTGAAGTCTTTGACCGCCCAAACTGTCGACAGCAGCGCTTTTTCGCAGTCTGAGAACTTGTGTTCAGCAGAGTTGAATGTTTTGCTCGCGTAAGCAACCACACGTTTGTCTTGGTTGTATTTTTGGTACAACCCAGCACTAAGGCAGTGCTCTGAGAAACCGACTTCCAAAAATAGCATCTTGTCTTTATTGGGGTACACCAGAGTGGGTGCGTCACAAAGCAGGCTTTTCAAGGAAGCCACAGCTTCGTCGTGAGTGCCCTCCCAAACAAATGGGGCGTCTTCTGAAGAAGACGGGTGTTACGTTCCCCAGTTTCTGTGTTTTGGGTTTGTTTGGGTACATGAATGTGTGTATTTCAGGAAATGGCTTCCTGGATTCGAAGCAGCTTATTGGTCAGCCCCATCGACGATTGGAGGTCTGATCCCACCCTCTCGTTAGGGGATACAGCTGTTGGCAATTACAAACTCCTTCTGCAGCTGGATGAAAGCCAGTGTTCCTTTGTTAGGAGCAAGAGCTTCTTGGATGTCCTGTGTTGGTTGTTGCTCAGAGACAGTTTTGTTGAAAGTATTTTGTAGACGCTACTTCTGAGGTATGTGTGTGACAGTAGGACTCAGTGTTTTTGAAATGGTTCACTTTACGTTTGTATTATTCTGTTTAATTTGTTCCCAGGGGCCTCTGTCATCTTTACCCACACCTAAAGGGATGAAGTTCCCTCCTCCAAGAGGTGTACGTAACAATGGGTCAAAGGCTTTGACAAGTTGACGTAGTTTTAAAGGAATTGACAGGAGTAATTACATACTCCCAAGAAACTGTGCACCCCATGAAGGTTTGTAGGTGTTTTGATGTTGCGGACTGCCGCAGCTTGCCCTCAGCACCCACCAGAAGCCCAATGTAGTTTACTTTGGTCCTGCAACACTGTCGTTTCATGATGGCCAACTTAGCCCCTGCCATCCTGACTTAGGCAAACACGTTGTCCATCTCGTTGAGGTGATGTGACCAAGTCTCACTTCTCATGAGAATGCCATCCACCTAAATTATCGTCCCCCTGGAGGTTGCGTCTGGCATTGCCCTGTGCAGGAATATGTTGAACTCTGAGGGGAAGTTCGTATACCTGAACAGGCAATGATTGAATGTAAAGAGCTTGTTCTAGAAAGAGAAAGACAACTTGTTGGTCGCGAGGGTTGACTGTCATGGCCCAGAAACCATTCGCCACGTCGATGGTGGAGAAGTACTTGGCGTTTTCCCCCTTTGGCAACTCTTGGTCGAGCTGTGCCATTGGCCAACAAGACAATGGAACCAGCTTGTTGAGTTGTGAATAGTCAATGGTAAGACACAATTTACCCAGTGGTTTCAGAACAGGCCCCACGGGAGCATAGTATGCACTGTTAAATTCCCTGATTATCCGTTTAGCTAATAGGGAGTCAGTCTCTTGTACCACTGCGTACGCTGCAAATGGAATTTTGTATTGTCTCACAAACATAGGAGCTGCTCCGGGTGGCGTAGAAATATGCACCACATGAATTCCCGTAACACTGCAATCCAGTGAGTCTGTCGACCAGATCTCACTGTGATTGTTAAACAATTCTCTCAATTGATACCTTTCAGTGTCATTGACAAGTGCATCAGCCTCCGACAGTATTTGTACTAACTGTGCATGGAAACCAGGATATGGTTCAGCGACATTGTACAGGTCTTCATCGGGTGGTGGTGGCATGTCAATGGTGGGAGAATCATTGTTTGTTATGGTGTTGGAGTCGTGCCTGGCCATGCAGTCATGGGTGAACAGGGAGTACAGGAGGGGACTGAGCACGCACCCCTGTGGAGCTCCAGTGTTGAGGATTTGCGTGGCAGGTGTGTTGCTACCCACCCTCACCACCTGGGGGAGGCCCGTCGGGAAGTCCAGGATCCAATTGCAGAGGGAGGTGTTTAGTCCCAGGATCCTTAGCTTAGTGATGAGCTTTGAGGGTACTATGGTGTTGAATGCTGAGCTGTAGTCAATGAATAGCATTCTCACATAAGTGTTCCTTTTGTCCGGGTGGGAAAGGGCAGTGTGGAGTGCAATAGAGATTGCATCATCTGTGGATCTGTTTGGCCGGTATGCAAATGGAGTGGGTCTAGGGTTTCTGGGATAATGGTGTTGATGTGAGCCATTACCAACCTTTCAAAGCACTTCATGGCAACTGACGTGAGTGCTACAGGTCTGTAGTCATTTAGGCAGGTTGCCTTTGTGTTCTTGGGCACAGGGACCATGGTGGTCTGCTTGAAACATGTTGGTATTACAGACTCAATCAGGGACATGTTGAAAATGTCAGTGAAGACACCTGCCAGTTGCTCAGCACATGCCCGGAGCACACGTCCTGGTAATCCGTCTGGCCCGCAGCCTTGTGTATGTTGACCTGTTTAAAGGTCTTACTCATGACAGCTACGGAGAGCATGATCACACAGTCGTTCGGAACAGCTGATGCTCTCATGCATGCCTCAGTGTTGCTTGCCTCGAAGCGAGCATAGAATTTATTTAGTTCGTCTGGTAGGCTTGTGTCACCGGGCAGCTCGCAGCTACGCTTCCCTTTGTAGTCTGTAATAGTTTGCAAGCCCTGCCACATAAGACGAGCATTGGAGCCGGTGTAGTATGATTCAATCTTAGCCCTGTATTGACGCTTTGCCTGTTTGGTGGTTCGTCGCAGGGATAGCAGGATTTCTTGTAAGCTTCCGGGTTAGAGTCCCGCACCTTGAAAGTGGCAGCTCTACCCTTTAGCTCAGTGCGAATCTGGTTGGGGTATGTACGTACAGTCACTGTGGGGAAGACGTCCTTGGTGCACTTATTGATAAAGTCAGTGACTGATGTGGTGTACTCCTCAATGCCATCGGAAGAATCCCAGAACATGTTCCAGTCTGTGATAGCAAAACAGTCCTGTAGTTTAGCATCTGCTTCATCTGACCACTTTTTTATAGACCAAGTCACTGGTGCTTCCTGCTTTCATTTTTGCTTGTAAGCAGGAATCAGGAGGATAGTTTTGTGTGTGGAGTACAGGTGGTCTAGAATTTTTTCCCCACTAGTTGCACATTTAACATGTCGATAGAGATTTGGTAGAACTGATTTAAGTTTCCCTGAATTAAAGTCTCCGGTCTCTGGATGAGTGGTTTCCTGTTTGCTTATTTCCTTACACAGCTGACTGAGTGCGGTCCCCCTCGTCTTACCGGAGTGTGCTGTTCTATCTTGCCGGTGCAGCATATATGCCACTAGCTGAATATCCATGTCGTCATTCAGCCACGATTCCGTGAAACATAGGATATTACAGTTTTTGATGTCCCGTTGGTAGGATATTCGTGATCGTACCTTGTCTAATTTATTGTCCAATGATTGCACGTTGGCGAGTAGTATTGATGGTAACGACAGCTTTCCCAGTCGCCTTCGCCGGGTCCTGACCAGGCATCCGGCTCTTTGTCCTCTGTACCTGCGTCGCTTCCTCTTGCAAATAACGGGGATGTCGGTCCTGTGGGGTGTTTGGAGAATGTCCTGTGCATCGTCTTTGTTGTAGAAACAATCTTCGTCTAATCCGAGGTGAGTGATCGCTGTCCTGATATCCAGAAGCTATTTCTTTGCCATAAGATATGGTTGCAGAAACATTATGTACAAAATAAGTTACAAATAACGTGAAAAAAAACCCACATAATAGCACAATGAAACTGCTGCCATTTCTTCCAGCGCTATTTCTTCCGGCGCCACAGCAAAGGTGGAATTTCACAATGCTGTTAATGTCTCCCTAGACACCATTGAGCTGGTAAAAAACGATTTAATCGATTAATACATTTTAATGATTAATCAAACCTGTATAGGCTAAAATGAATTAACTTTAGTCAACCTGAAAGCGATGCTTTGTCTAAGTTAGTGGAAATGTTTAACAATGTCTCATTGGTTGGAACAAATCTGTCTGTGTATTATCCCAATAAACGGCCTGAAAAGGTAGTATGGCAATTTAACTTATATATTAAATTGAATGAGACAATGGTATCCAATCCGTTGAGATTGGTTGTACACTATATAGTGTAACTGTCACGCCCTGATCTGTTTCACCTGCCCTTGTGATTGTTTCCACCCCCTCCAGGTGTCGCTTATTTTCCCTGGTGTATTTATTCCGGCCCTCTGTGCCAATTTGTCTTGTATGTTCAAGTCAACCAGCATGGTTTTCCTGTGCTCCTGCTTTTCTATTCTCTTTTACTAATCCTCCCGGTTTTGACCTTTGCCTGTTTTCTGGACTCCATTTCCGCCTGCCTGACCTCGAGCCTGCCTGCCATTCTGTACCTCTGGAACTCTGAACTGGTTTTGACCTTTTGCCTGTCCATGACCATTCTCTAGCCTACCCCTTTTGGATTGTTAATAAACAACTTGGACTCTAACCATCTGCCTCCTGTGTCTGCATCTAGGCCTCGCCTTGTGCTCTTATAGCAACTAAATGACGTCTCACGTTCAACCTTTAAGCTCTTCCCATCACCAATATGCGCTTGACCAAAGCGAAGTCATTATAACTGCTCATATGTCCTCTGCTCTAGAAATTGCTTATGCCCAAGTCTAATCGCTCCTGAAAGCGACAGAAATAACACTACTAGTATTATTCTCAGAATGCCTGCATCGGCTTGTACATATGCCTTCGCTCGTAGAATTCAGTAAACCCTCCCCCCACCCACCCACACTGACTTTCGTCAGCTATACAACACAGGGGTGGTTCTCTCCCTACCAGTATCGGGGTGAAAAGGAAAACCACACATGCCCCTCAACAATCTTGCCTATAGCTATTATTGGTATTTATGTATCTTACTACACAATTGCTATGGAATTAACCCAAAAGTATGACCTCGTTTTATCTTTGAAGCCTCACACGGGGAGCCATGTCATAACATTGCATTGATTGTGACGACTGCTGTTCATCAATTACGTGATTAAATGAATCAGGTAATTATTAAACTGGGGCACCATGGAAAAGTTTTGGCTTTATTGAGTTGGTTTCCCAAATTAACTCTCAGAATATCGATTTTACAACAGTCGCTAATTAATTTCCTGTAGTCTCATTCTGAATGTTGCATAAATCAGGGAATCTGCACAAACCCCTAGTCTCACTAAATAAGTCTGTACCACACCAATTGAGTTTCTTTATTTACTAACAAGCTAAAATGATACACTAGGCTATTGATTAGAACTCAGTACAATGAAACGGGTCCCTAGCGGGCCAACACAATATGACAGTGTTGACGCAGACTTGGGTACATTTGTAAACTATGCTTATTTTAAACCTAACCTTGCCCCGAAATGCTGCTCTTATGGGTCAGAATATAATGATGTAATTACGTGTTGGAGGTCTCCAATGGGGTGTCTCTTCATGGACAGGGTTCCGACTTCTCTGATGACGGCACGTCTTCGTTTACTGGGTGTAACTCTGTCCTCACGATGTCAGTGTCCTTTCTCTTAATGGTCTGTTTCCTCGCCCTTGTTCTGAAAAAGGGGTCATCTGAGGATGGCTAATCAGCCATGGAGATGGTTCCAGCGTGTGAATGAAAGCAGTGTAGACACATGATTCCTTGGAGAGTGGTAACCGGGTGGTCCTGCTTGAATTCAGCCACAGCTACTTATCCGTAACATAGATTGTTAAAAGCTTCCTTTGTCTTCAACCTTGTTTTTGGGCTGCTGACTACTCAGACCTTGGCTGCAGTGCAGGGTCACCTAGTCTTATATGTTAATTCAGTGGTCACCAACAGGGCGATCGACTTGTCGATCTGCAAGTCATTTCTAGTCGATCGCCAAACATTTCTGTAAAAAAAAACAATGATAAAGCCTTGTGTTCCTTTTTTAAAATTTGTCTCAGGCTGTTGGTGGTAGGTGCAGCCAATTCAGTTACCCTGCGCGCCAGGTAGGCAAACTGTTGCCATTTCGTGTGTCTGAAGGTACAAACTCTGCCTTCCCAGTGGGCCTGGAGAGGAAATCAAGTGCACTATAGCCCTACCCTGGCCAATCAGATTGCTGAGATGACCAAGTCTGCAGTAATTTAGCAGGCATAAAAGATGGCTACTGCAAAATTGATACTGTGTGATTTCAAAACATTTAATACCATGACTTGAGAGACTGTCAAAGAATACAGCAAAGAACTGCTGTTTTTATGAGTGAGTTCATGTTTAAGTTCTTACTCGGCTCTGTCAACACTTTGTATTCAACACTTTTATAAGCCATAAAATGTGTGTTTTTCCCATTTCTACTCAGCGCTACAACAAGCAGTGCAGCAGTAATGAATTAGTAGGAAAGTGTATCTATAGGCTTGTGTTATTATTGGCTGTAACGATCATTGTCCTCCTTGGATGTGGAGTAGGAAGTAGAGGTCAACCGATTAATCGGAATGGCCGATTAATTAGGGCCGATTCCTTAGTTGGTATTTTTGAGCGCCGATTTGCCGATTTTAATTTTTTTATTTATTTTTATGTATTTTAAAAATGTTTTGTTACACCTTTATTTAACTTGGCAAGTCAGTTAAGAACACATTCTTATTTTCAATGACGGCCTAGAAACGGTGGGTTAACGGCCTCGTTCAGGGGCAGAACGACAGTTTCACCTTGTCCGCTCGGGGGATTCAATCTTGCAACCTTGCAGTTAACTAGTCCAACGCAATAACGACCTGCCTCTCTCGTTGCACTCCACAAGGAGACTGCCTGTTACGCATAAGCAGTAAGCCAAGGTAAATTGCTAGCTAGCATTTATCTTATAAAAACAATCAATCATAATCACTAGTTAACTACACATGGTTGATGATATTACTAGATATTATCTAGCTTGTCCTGCGTTGCATATAATCTGACTGAGCATACAAGCATACAAGTATCTAAGTATCTGACTGAGCGGTGGTAGGAAGAAGCAGGCGTGTAAACGTTCATTCAAACAGCACTCTCATGCGTTTTGCCAGCAGCTCCTCGTTGTGCGTCAAGCATTGCACCGTTTATGACTTCAAGCCTATCAACTCCCGAGATGAGGCTGGTGTAACCGAAGTGAAATGGCTGGCTAGTTAGCGCGCGCTACTCGCTCTGAGTCTTGGGGTGGCTGTTTCCCTTGCTTTGCATGGGTAACGCTGCTTCGATGTGGTGGCTGTTGTCGTTGTGTTGCTGGTTCGAGCCCAGGGAGGAGCGAGGAGAGGGACGGAAGCTATACTCTTACTGGCAATACTAAAGTGCATACAAGAACATCCAATAGTCAACGGTTAATTAAATACAAATGGTATAGAGGGAAATAGTCTATAATTCCTATAATAACTAAAACTTCTTACCTGTATATTGAAGACTCATGTTAAAAGGAACCACCAGGCCAAACACATAGAACTATAACACACAGAACAAACAGAATGCCCACCCCAACTCACACCCTGACCAAACTAAAATAGAGACATAAAAAAGGTCAGGACGTGACATTGGCGGCTTGGGTCTTTTTTAATATTGATAAATATTTCACTTTCTCTGTGCATAGGAGTAACCACATGAATTTGTGCATGAGGCAGAAATAATGTGGTGCGACTCGAGTTTTGCCATCAGCTGGAAGACGGTGTCCCTTTTTGCCAGTGAAGGAAAGGGAGAGACTGACCATCAGATGCAGGCACCATCAGCCCAGTAAAATAAAAAACAAATTATTTACATTTATGCTCATCTGTGCCTCACAAGTAATATAACAATGGATCTATTACTGGGGTGATCATATAGCCTACCCTACCTCAAATTTGGAAATCTTTATTTATTTTTTTATTCCGAACAGCAAAGCCAGTATAATGTATTAGGCCTATAGCTTACTGCACAAACTTCATTGCCACAGTACTGTTTTTCATTAGTTAATGTTGCATAGGCTTACATTTTTTAAAGTCATGCTAATAAAAAATCAGAGCGGTAGATCTCGGCATGCATTTTGACTCAAAGTGATCTTGACTCAGAAAAGGTTGGTGACCACTTATTTCTTAACACTTATTTTTGCCATTAGAGCAAGTTCTCTGGGCGTAACTAGTTACGAGGCAAGGTCTGGATTTTACTTCACATTAACAAAAACGTTCTCTTTCATCTGGACATTTTCCACACAACGTACAGTATGCAAACATCAAGTACATAGTGTGAAAACTCTTCAAGTTACAATGTTTTCGTTATACCGTCGTCATTTAACTTTTAATAGCATAACAAAAATTACATTCATTTTCATATTCCATCTATCATCACGACTACCATTTTGGCTGACGAAACATATTGTCCCAAAGTCCATTTATTGCATGTTACTGTTCAGAGGTAGATTCTCCATAGGCCCATCATAGATTCCATTCCTCCATACTAAGAGGTCAAAAGGGATTTTGTCCGTGCCTTAAGATTTACAATGGGCTGGAGGTGTCATAAAACCGCCTACCTCCATACCTCTCGATCACTCCCCCACTTTGTGGGTGTTGGAGATGTCTTTGTAGGATTATGGTCCATGATAACCTGACCCGAACAGGCCAGTCATGACAGTTGCATCAAGAAAGTATGGATTATTTTTGTATAAATTTGCTCAAATTAAAAATAAAGTTTTTGCTTCGTCATTATGGGGTATTGTGTGTAGATGAGAAAAAAAAAACATTTTAGAATAAGGCTGTAACGTAACAAAATGTGGAAAAAGTAATGGGGTCTGAATACTTTCCGAATGCACTGTACATAGAAGTTACCGTGGAAAAGGTACTGTATCAACTGCGAGTTGAATGTCTGGTCTTGATCGGCTCAGCTGTTCCACAACACAATATTCTACAACTGGCTAGTTTTGTCTCATCTCGCCTCTCCTTATGTCTGCTGTTAGATCTTGCCTGGGGGACCAATCCAGGAACTACTAATATCCCTACAACAGGTGTAGGCCACATGTGGACATTGCACAAACATTGCCCAGCTTTAGTGTAAACACATTTTTTTAACCATTAAACGCTGCGATCGTTCGTGTTACAAAGTCAAAACATTTTGTGCTGTAAATATCGTACTGACCAGGTTTCCATCAAACCTTTTTATGCGTGTAAAGTATATGCCGGGTAAAAAAATGTCACAATAGCAAATTTTTCTGGGAAACTTTGACAAACAAAATATGCTAGACAAGCTGGGATCTTTTTCTGTATGTAAAATTAATTATGCTCGAAAATGACGGTGGAAACAATTTTATGCACACATATAATAACCATCATATCAAAGTAAACTTGGAATCCCATGTTATGTTGTGTGGTCCTCCCACTACGACTCGGGAAAGCATGCAGTTTATTAGGCTACAGATGAAATAAGTTATGGGTTAACATCACAGGGTAGTGAAAGTGCACAGTGATTTATGAAAGGAGCTTGATGTTCCTTTTGATACATATATAGGGTCTTATTCTGGTGACATGATAATCGGTGCTTGGCTGCTGTTTGACAAATAAAAATCATCTTGCTCTTTTGTCAATAATAGTCTCATGCAGGCTATGCCCACACTGTATCTGCGAGTTGTTGGCTTGAGTGCACGTGCCAATATCAGAGAGGGCACATTCGCTATATAACGGAACATATTTTGTGACAAAACCATCAGTAGAGTTGAAAATGCAATGGAAACCCATTTATGTCACGCACTGGTCTGTTTCACCTGTCTTGTGCTTGTCTCCACCCCCCACCAGGTGTCTCCCATTTGTTCCCATTATCCCCTGTGTATTTATACCGGTGTTTTCTGTCTGCCTGTTGCCAGTTTGTCTTGTCAAGCTTACTAGCGTGTTGTTCCATACTCCTGTTTTTGGTAGTCCCTGTTTTTCTAGTCCTCACGGTTCTGACCTTTTCTGCCTGCCCTGACACTGAGCCCTCTCGCTCGCCTGCCATACCATACCATTCAGCCTGCCCTGACCTCGAACCTGCCTGCCGTCCTGTACCTCACGGACTCTGACCTGGTTTATGAACTTCTGGCTGTCCTCGACCTGCCTCTTGTCTGCCCCTTGTATTTGAATAAATATCAGACTCTAAACATCTGCCTCCTGTGTCTGCATCTGGGTCTCATCCTGTGTTATTTAACTAGTATTTTTTTAATTCTGTAATTTATTTGTATGATCACTACGTCATTACGCACAGCCTTTTATATGCAACAAGTCAATTTGATGAAAACACATCTCTGGTGGGAGACTGTGCATATTTTAATTATGTTGATTTTTTTCATATTTGCCTGAAAATATGTAGACAATTGGTTGGAAACCTAGATACTGATATGCTTATAAAGACATTGGCCGTGTCCGAATACCCCATTACTTGCATCCTAAATAGTAGGCTGTTTGGGCATGCGGAAAAAGAAAGTTTAATAGTGTGCGATATTTCTAAAATCTAGTATATTTGAAATGCCCAGATGTCATACTCATTTTGGCTTTGAAAACAGCCGATCAATCAGTTATGGGGATGTGCTACCAAATTCAACGAATTGTGGGAAACAACGCAATCGCACATGATACATTCTCAGTATGCAAAAATATGTTTAATAGAATGTGAATATTCAAAAATTGAGTACGGTTTAAATGGCAGAATTTTACTCATTTCGGTTCTTCACCTATCTTGAACAAAAATATGAACGCAACATGCAACAATTAAAACAATTTTAGTGAGTTACAGTTCATGTAAGGAAATCAGTCAAATTAAATGAATGAATTGGGCCCTAATCTATGGATTACATACTCACATAATAGTGGACAAATGTGACATGTAGGTGCAAAAATAAAAGAGATCACTCTGGAGACACCTGATTGGGATTCTTTTATACCAAGGGAAAGAGGATGTGATTGGGTAAGGGAAAAGGAGCAGGTGTGTCTTCTGATTGGCGACTGATGAGTGACACCTGTGACTAGGGCAGAAGGAAAGAAAATACACACACAGGATACCTGTATCTGTAACACAATGCTTGGAGTTTGTCAGAATTTGTGGGTTTTGTTTGTCCACTTGCCTCTTGAGGATTGACCAAGTTCTCAATGGGATTAAGGTCTGGGGAGTTTCCTGGCCATGGACACAAAATATCAATGTTTTTTTCCCCAAGCCACTTAGTTATCACTTTTGCCTTATGGCAAGGTGCTCCATCATGCTGGAAAAGGCATTGTTCGTCACCAAACTGTTACTGGATGGTTGGGAGAAGTTTCTCTCTGAGGATGTGTTGGTACCATTCTTTATTCATGGCTATGTTCTTAGGCGAAATTGTGAGTGAGCCCACTCCCTAGGCTGAGAAGCAACCCCACAAATTAATGGTCTCAGGATGCTTTACTGTTAGCATGACACAGGACTGATGGTAGTGCTCACCTTGTCTTCTCCGGACAAGCTTTTTTCCGGATGCCCCAAACAATCGGAAAGGGGGGTCATCAGAGAAAATGACTTTACCCCAGTCCTCAGCAGTCCAATCCCTGTACCTTTTGCAGAATATCAGTCTTTCCTTGATGTTTTTCCTGGAGAGAAGTGGCTTTTTTGCTGCCCTTCTTGACACCAGGCCATCCTCCAAAAGTCTTTGCCTCACTGTGCATGCAGATGCACTCACACCTGTTGCCATTCCTGAGCAACTACTTTACAGGTGGTGCCCCGATCCCGCAGCTGAATCAACTTTAGGAGACGGTCCTGGCACTTGCTGGACTTTCTTGGGCACCCTGAAGCCTTCTTCACAACAATTGAACAGCTCTCCATGAAGTTCTTGATGATCTGATAAATGGTTGATTTAGGTGCAATCTTACTGGCAGCAATATCCTTGCCTGTGAAGCCCTGTTTGTGCAAAGCAATGATGACTGCGCGTGTTTCCTTGCAGGTAACCATGTTTGACAGAGGATGATGTTGAAAGATTTTTATCAATAATGACTAAATGATGTATACATTTAACGTAGAATTATAACTAACAGAATTCTATGCTGACTGATGAAGAATATGTTTGTACATAGGCAAAGAGGAAGTGTTAACAGACAAATTGTGACCACAGTGAATCTAACAACAGGAAAGATGGCTGGTCCCCATCCAGGGAGGGAAGAAACCGTTGGGCTTGCAGTAGATTGTGTAACATGTGGTAGCATATGATAAGCAATATGTGTGTGTTGGAATGGAATTGAAAAGCAGCTTTGTCATTGTCTGAGAGGAAGAGGGACATTTATGATGAAATGAGAGGTATAAAAACCAATGTACATGAAATGATGGGCAGAGCTCTCGAGAATAAACGTCACTGACTATTTTTAACTGGTATCTGTCTATTTCACTTTCCCCAGAACCTTGCAAACTCTGGGTACAGACTGAGTATTTTAATTGAATTGGTTAATGAACACATGAGAACAAAATGTATCTAACAAAGAACAATGATTCCAAGCACCACCCTCCTTTTGAAGCTTCCAGTCTGTTATTCGAACTCAATCAGCATGACAGAGTGATCTCCAGCCTTGTCCTCGTCAACACTCACACCTGTGTTAACGAGAGAATCACTGACATGATGTCAGCTGGTCCTTTTGTGGCAGGGCTGAAATGCAGTGGAAATGTTTTTGGGGGATTTAGTTCATTTGCATGGCAAGGAGGGACTTTGCAATTAGTTCCAATTCATCTGATCACTCTTCATAACATTCTGGAGTATTTGCAAATTGTCATCATACAAACTGAGGCAGCAGACTTTGTCAGTCTCAAAACATTTGGCCACAATTGTACATAGCCAATCTGTAAATAGCCCACCCAATCTACCTACCTCATCCCAATATTTTTTTATTTACTTTTCTGCTCTTTTGCACACCAGTATTTCTACTTGCACATCACCATCAGCTCATCTATCACCCCAGTGTTAATTTGCTAAATTGTAATTACTTTGCTACCAAGGCCTATTTATTGCCTTACCTCCTCATGCCATTTGCACACACTGTATATGGACTTATTTTTTTTTCTATTGTGTTATTGACTGTATGCTTCTTTATTCCATGTGTAACTCTGTTGTTGTTGTTTGTGTTACAATATTTTGCTTTATCTTGGCCAGGTCGCAGTTGTAAATGAGAACTTGTTCTCAACTAGCTTACCTGGTTAAATAAAGGTGAAATATATATATATGTTTTAAATCAGCTGATGTAAGAAGGGCGTTATAAGTACATTTGATTGATTGATTGATAAACTTCTGACTTCAACTGTATATCATGGTCCAAACACAACACATTTGTGAAGAACACCTCTTCCCCCTCAGGAGGCTGAAAATATTTGGTATGAGCCCCAATAGAGATTGCATCATTTGTGGATCTGTTTGGGCTGTATGCAAATTGAAGTGGGTCTAGGGTCTCTGGGATAATGGTGTTGATGTGACCATTACCAACCTTTCAAAGCACTTCATGGCTACGGACGTGAGTGCTACGGGTCTGTAGTAATTTAGGCAGGTTGCCTTTGTATTCTTGGGCACAGGGACTATGGTGGTCTGCTTGAGCTTTGCACACTCTTGGCATTCTCTCAACCAGCTTCATAAGGTAGTCACCTGGAATGCATTTCAATTAACAGGTGTGCCTTGTTAAAAGGTCATTTGTGGAATTTCTTTCCTTCTTTTTGCGTTTGAGCCAATCAGTTGTGTTGTGACAAGGTAGGGGTGGTATACAGAAGATATACATATTTAGTAAATGGCCAAGTCCATATTATGGCAACAACAGCTGAACTAAGCAAAGAGAAATTACAGTCCATCATTACTTTAAGACATGAAGGTCTGTCGCACTTGAAAGTAGTCTAGTAGTTAGAGTGTTGGGACGGTAACCGAACAGTTGCTGGATCAAATCCCTGAGCTGACCGAGTAAAAATCTGTCATTTTGCCCCTGAACAAGGCAATTAACCCACTATTCCCCTGTAGGCCATCATTGCATATAAGAATATATTTGTTTTTAACTGACTTGCCTAGTTAAATAAAGGTTAAATAAAAATGGAAGAAAAAAACATCAAGCGCTATGATGAAACTGTCTCTCATGAGGACCGCCACAGGAAAGGAAGACCCAGAGTTACCTCTGCTGCAGAGGATAAGTTCATTAGAGTTAACACCTCAGAATTTGCAACCCCAATAAATGCTTCACAGAGTTCAAGTAACAGACACATCTCAACATCAACTGTTCAGAGGAGACTGCGTGAATCAGGCCTTCATGGTCGAATTGCTGTAAAGAAACCACTACTAAAGGACACCAATAAGAAGAAGAGACTTGCTTGGGCCAAGAAACACAATCAATAGACATTGGACTGGTGGAAATTTGTCCTTTGGTCCGGAATCCAAATTGTTGGTTCCAACTGCCGTGTCTTTGTGAGACGCGGTGTGGGTGAACGGATGATCTCTGCATGTGTATTTCCCACCGTAAAGCATGGAGGAGTTGGTGTTATGGTGTGGTAGTGCTTTGCTGGTGATACTCTCAGTGATTTATTAAGAATTCAAATAACACTTAACCAGCATGCCAAACACAGCATTCTGCAGCGATACGCCACCCCATCTAGTTTGGGCTTAGTGGGACTATCAGGACAATGACGCAACACACCTCCAGGCTGTTTAAGGTCTATTTTACCAAGGAGAGTGTTGGAGTGCTGCATCAGATGACCTGGCATCCACAATGCCCCGACCTCAACCAAATTGAGATGGTTTTGGGATGAGTCGGACTGCAGAGTGAAGGAAAAGCAGCCAACAAGTGCTCAGCATATGTGGGAACTCCTTCAAGACTGTTGGAAAACCTTTCCAGGTGAAGCTGATTGAGAGAATGCTACGAGTGTGAAAAGCTGGCATCTAGGCAATGGGTGGCTACCTTGAAGACTTTCCAAATGTGTTATTTCATAGTTTAGATGTCTTCACTATTATTCTACAATGTAGAATATAGTAAAAATAAAGAACGCTTGAATGAGTAGGTGTTCTAAAACGTTTGACCGGTAGTTTAGCTCATTAATAAGTGTGGATAGAGCACTTTGCTATGAAACGGGTGCTAGTTGTTTTCATATTTGATGGACAGATAAGTGCTAGCGCAAGATGTGACTGAAATTTCACGAGTGGAGAGAGAGGGGTGGAAATCTAGAAAGCTTGGCTTGAAGCGCTTAGCATCATGACATTATGGCTCTGTTCCAGAACACTAGATCACTTTCGTTCCCAGTTTTGGTTCCATTCCTTGAAAAATGACGGGTTCTACACCAGTTCCACACAGACGAGGAGGCATAAAAATGGTATCCGTGAGTTCATCTGGCTCTGAGTAAGTAGAAAATATTGCAGTATCCCTTTAACACTCACGCTTTCTCTATCTGAATCATGAGTATAGTACTCATCTATTCATCTATTCATCTCAATATGTTTTGGGGAAGCATAAATACAGAATGTGTGCACATACAGTGGGGCAAAAAAGTATGTGCAAGTTCTCCCACTTAAAAAGATGAGAGAGAGGCCTGTAATTTTCATCATAGGTACACTTCAACTATGACAGACAAAATGAGTGAAAAAATCCAGAAAATCACATTGTAGTATTTTTAATGAATTTATTTGCAAATTATGGTGGAAAATAAGCATGAACCTGCAGTAGCAAGTCACTGATTTGATGTTTGCAGAGAACGACAGAGTGTTGTCCAGGGTCACGTAAAGATACTTAGTACTGGGATGGGGACAAGGTGGAGTTGTTGACTGTGATGGAGAGGTCTTGGAGCAGGCATGCCTTCCCCGGGAGGAAGAGCAGCTCCTTCTTGTTGAGGTTGAGGTGGTGGGGCGACATCCAAACTGAGATACTCTATCTGCCAGGCACGCAGAGATGCATCAAATCAAATCAAATCAAATTTTATTTGTCACATACACATGGTTAGCAGATGTTAATGCGAGTGTAGCGAAATGCTTGTGCTTCTAGTTCCGACAATGCAGTAATAACGAGCAAGTAATCTAACTAACAATTCCAAAAAAAACTACTGTCATACACAGTGTAAGGGGATAAAGAATATGTACATAAGGATATATGAATGAGTGATGGTACAGAGCAGCATAGGCAAGATACAGTAGATGATATCGAGTACAGTATATACATATGAGATAAGTATGTAAACCAAGTGGCATAGTTAAAGTGGCTAGTGATACATGTATTACATAAGGATGCAGTCGATGATGTAGAGTACAGTATCAACGTATGCATGAGATGAACAATGTAGGGTAAGTAACATTATATAAGGTAGCATTGTTTAAAGTGGCTAGTGATATATTTACAACATTTCCCATCAATTCCCATGATTAAAGTGGCTGGAGTAGAGTCAGTGTCATTGACAGTGTGTTGGCAGTAGCCACTCAATGTTAGTGGTGGCTGTTTAACAGTCTGATGGCCTTGAGATAGAAGCTGTTTTTCAGTCTCTCGGTCCCAGCTTTGATGCACCTGTACTGACCTCGCCTTCTGGATGGCAGCGGGGTGAACAGGCAGTGGCTCGGTGGTTGATGTCCTTGATGATCTTTATGGCCTTCCTGTAGCATCGGGTGGTGTAGGTGTCCTGGAGGGCAGGTAGTTTGCCCCGGTGATGCGTTGTGCAGACCTCACTACCCTCTGGAGAGCCTTACGGTTGAGGGCGGTGCAGTTGCCATACCAGGCGGTGATACAGCCCGCCAGGATGCTCTCGATTGTGCATCTGTAGAAGTTTGTGAGTGCTTTTGGTGACAAGCCGAATTTCTTCAGCCTCCTGAGGTTGAAGAGGCGCTGCTGCGCCTTCCTCACGATGCTGTCTGTGTGAGTGGACCAATTCAGTTTGTCTGTGATGTGTATGCCGAGGAACTTAAAACTTGCTACCCTCTCCACTACTGTTCCATCGATGTGGATGGGGGGTGTTCCCTCTGCTGTTTCCTGAAGTCCACAATCATCTCCTTAGTTTTGTTGACGTTGAGTGTGAGGTTATTTTCCTGACACCACACTCCGAGGGCCCTCACCTCCTCCCTGTAGGCCGTCTCGTCGTTGTTGGTAATCAAGCCTACCACTGTTGTGTCGTCCGCAAACTTGATGATTGAGTTGGAGGCGTGCATGGCCACGCAGTCGTGGGTGAACAGGGAGTACAGGAGAGGGCTCAGAACGCACCCCTTGTGGGGCCCCAGTGTTGAGGATCAGCGGGGAGGAGATGTTGTTGCCTACCCTCACCACCTGGGGGCGGCCCGTCAGGAAGTCCAGTACCCAGTTGCACAGGGCGGGGTCGAGACCCAGGGTCTCGAGCTTGATGACGAGCTTGGAGGGTACTATGGTGTTGAATGCCGAGCTGTAGTCGATGAACAGCATTCTCACATAGGTATTCCTCTTGTCCAGATGGGTTAGGGCAGTGTGCAGTGTGGTTGAGATTGCATCGTCTGTGGACCTATTTGGGCGGTAAGCAAATTGGAGTGGGTCAAGGGTGTCAGGTAGGGTGGAGGTGATATGGTCCTTGACTAGTCTCTCAAAGCACTTCATGATGACGGATGTGAGTGCTACGGGCGGTAGTCGTTTAGCTCAGTTACCTTAGCTTTCTTGGGAACAGGAACAATGGTGGCCCTCTTGAAGCATGTGGGAACAGCAGACTGGTATAGGGATTGATTGAATATGCCCGTAAACACACCGGCCAGCTGGTCTGCGCATGCTCTGAGGGCGCGGCTGGGGATGCCGTCTGGGCCTGCAGCCTTGCAAGGGTTAACACGTTTAAATGTCTTACTCACTTCGGCTGCAGTGAAGGAGAGACCGCATGTTTCCGTTGCAGGCCGTGTCAGTGGCACTGTATTGTCCTCAAAGCGGGCAAAAGTTATTTAGTCTGCCTGGGAGCAAGACATCCTGGTCCGTGACTGGGCTGGGTTTCTTCCTGTAGTCCGTGATTGACTGTAGACCCTGCCACATACCTCTTGTGTCTGAGCCGTTGAATTGAGATTCTACTTTGTCTCTGTACTGGCGCTTAGCTTGTTTGATAGCCTTGCGGAGGGAATAGCTGCACTGTTTGTATTCAGTCATGTTACCAGACACCTTGCCCTGATTAAAACACACACCGTATCAGCGTATTCGTCAATGTTGTTGTCTGACGCAATACGAAACATCTCCCAGTCCACGTGATGGAAGCAGTCTTGGAGTGTGGAGTCAGCTTGGTCGGACCAGCGTTGGACAGACCTCAGCGTGGGAGCTTCTTGTTTTAGTTTCTGTCTGTAGGCAGGGATCAACAAAATGGAGTCGTGGTCAGCTTTTCCGAAAGGGGGCGGGGCAGGGCCTTATATGCGTCGCGGAAGTTAGAGAGTAACATTGATCCAGGGTCTTTCCACCCCTGGTTGCGCAATCGATATGCTGATAAAATTTAGGGAGTCTTGTTTTCAGATTAGCCTTGTTAAAATCCCCAGCTACAATGAATGCAGCCTCCGGATAAATCGTTTCCAGTTTGCAGAGAGTTAAATAAAGTTCGTTCAGAGCCATCGATGTGTCTGCTTGGGGGATATATACGGCTGTGATTATAATCGAAGAGAATTCTCTTGGTAGATAATGCGGTCTACATTTGATTGTGAGGAATTCTAAATCAGGTGAACAGAAGGATTTGAGTTCCTGTATTTTCCTTTCATCACACCATGTCACGTTAGTCATAAGGCATACGCCCCCGCCCCTCTTCTTACCAGAAAGATGTTTGTTTCTGTCGGCGCGATGCGTGGAGAAACCCGTTGGCTGCACCGCTTCGGATTGCGTCTCTCCAGTTAGCCATGTTTCCGTGAAGCAGAGAACGTTACAATCTCTGATGTCCCTCTGGAATGCTACCCTTGCTCGGATTTCATCAACCTTGTTGTCAAGAGACTGGACATTGGCAAGAAGAATGCTAGGGAGTGGTGCACGATGTGCCCGTCTCCGGAGTCTGACCAGAAGACCGCTTCGTTTCCCTCTTTTTCTGAGTCGTTTTTTTTTGGTCGCTGCATGTGATCCACTCGGTTACACTGGTTGTAAGGCAGAACACAGGATCCGCATCGCGAAAAAACATATTCTTGGTCGTACTGATGGTGAGTTGACGCTGATCTTATATTCAGTAGTTCTTCTCGGCTGTATGTAAAGAAACCTAAGATGACCTGGGGTACTAGTGTAAGAAATAACACGTAAAAAACAAAAAACTGCATAGTTTCCTAGGAACGCGAAGCGAGGCGGCCATCTCTGTCGGCGCCGGAAATACATGTGTTCACCACCTGCATGTTGCATGTTGCTGCACCTGCATGTCACCACCTGGGTGTCAGAAGGGGGGAAGGAGAAAAGTATTTGAATGCTATCAATCCATTAAAGAAAAGGATTTCACGAAGCATTGAAACAATTCAGGACTAAAATAAGCGATGTCCAGAAACAAAATCATCAGCTTGATATAGAGTGCCACTCGGTCCAAGTGCAGGCTTAATCTGCATCTGTGCATCTGACCCTTTATTGGCACCCATCAAATCTGATGAGTAAAATGTACTGGGAGATTTTATGATCTTTATAAGGCTCTACACTAATTTGCTAGTATCAGTGTCTTTCTTCACACTGTGAGCCTACTGCAGTGAGTCATTATACCACTTGCTTGTTCAGTTGCACATCTAGACCTTCAACAAGCCCCTAGACATTTCATGCGGCTTTACCCAAGACATTTTTATTTTTTTTTGCTATAAGAACTGTTGGGCGGGAGAAAAGCTATTCTTTCTTTCTCAAAGACAGCTGCATTGCCTGCATAGCCAAATCTGAACATCATTAATTTTGAGGAGCTGTGAGCACACAGTATAATTGGTTCCCACACCACTAAGTTCCCTTTTTTCTTCCTACTTTACAATTCTTTCCTCTTTATGTTTTGCCCATGCTGTTTCCCTGTCTTGTTCGTCCTGTCTCTTTGTGTTTGTGGCTTCCTCTCTTTCAACATTTCTACACCGCCCATGTTTCTAATAAAAACAAGGCTTAGACTTTAGCTACAGTAAGTGCAGATTCTACTTTTTTCCCCTCACACATCAGCAAACACACACCCTGGCATCACAAGGCATGGCCAAAGAGGCTCAAGAACATTCAAACTGGCATGCCTCATTTATGGTGCTTATTCCCCCATAAATTGGGAAAGACACACTTCTGGGAAAACTGACAAACACTCCTTTTAACAAGGATGAGCCACACTACAAAACCGTCTCTAACACCTCACAGCAGTGTGCTATTAAAAAAATGTTTCGCACCTCACAGGAGTGTGCTAAATTCAGTTTTCACCAGAAACGGAACTGCCCTACAGACCAACTTGAAGAAATGTGTACCAAACAAACCAAACTTTTCCATTGGACCATTGTATAATAAAGTCTTAAATGTGGTATAATAATGTTGTTTACAAAGCTACATGCACGTAGGCCACATTTGAGAGGAGATGTGTCACAAACTGTTTGCTTTATACAGGATAACAAAGGTAATTCTTTGCAGATGCATTCCAACATGAGTGCAAATAGTGTCTCTCAGAATGCTTGATTTGAAGACTTGAAAGAACAGTGGCCACTTCATATCCCTAAAGATGACAAACAATTCAAACATAGAACAAAGCATTTACGATGGACTTAATGGACCCAGTAGGGCCATAATTGATCACAAAATAGTTGTTTTTGTTGTTTATTTCCGCAGATTTAATTGGGTCTCATCTGAAGTCGGTAATGCTAATATGCCTACTTCTGTCTGTAGCGTCTGAACTATTTGGGCTACAAACTAATATGTGGAAAGGGGAGACACTCACAAACACAATGTTTTTTCCTCCGTTTTGCTCTATGACCCCCACAAGTGTCATGGTCAGTAGACCATGTTCAACACTCTATGAAAAAACATTACAGTTGAAAATCATTCAGTCTTTGGGGACTATCTATAGCACCTTTCAAATCTTGAGCGTATCACACTCAAGTAAGTGACAATTAAGCCTTTTACGGGACATGAAAAAATGGACACCACACTTAGAGGTTAAGGCTAGGGGGCACTATTTTCATTTTTGGAAAAATAACGTTCCCAAAGTAAACGAGCTATTTCTCAGGACCAGATGCTAGAATATGCATATATAATAGACAGCTTAGGATAGAAAACACTCTAAAGTTTCCAAAACTGTACAAATATTGTCTGTGAGTTTAACAGAACTGATATTGCAGGCGAAAGCCTGAGAAAAATCCAATTAGGAAGTGACTCTTATTTTGAAACCTCTGCGTTGCTATGCATCCCTGTTGACCATTGAAAGGGATATCAACCAGATTCCTTTTTCTATGGCTTCCCTAATGTGTCTACAGTCAGTAGACATAGTTTCAGGCTTTTATTTTGAAAAATGAGCGTGAACGACAACATTGCGTCAGTGGTCAGGTGGTGGCTCTCAGAGTGATTTGTGCGTAATAGACAAAGGCGGCCATTGTTCCTCTCGCTCCTAGTGAAAAGCCAATTGTCCCGGTTGATATATTATCGAATAGATATTTGAAAAACACCTTGAGGATTGATTATAAAAAACGTTTGCCATGTTTCTGTCGATATTATGGATCTAATTTCGGTGTTGTCGTGACCGAAATTTCCGGTGGATTTCTCAACAAAACGTGAACAAGAAAAGGAGGTATTTTGGCTATAAACAGAATCTTTATGGAACAAAATTAACATTTGCTGTCTAACTGGGAGTCTCGTGAGTGAAAACATCCGAAGCTCATCAAAGGTAAGCGATTTAATTTGATTGCTTTTCTGATTTTCGTGACCAAGCTTCCTGCTGCTAGCTGGACATAATGCTATGCTAGGCTATCGATAAACTTACACAAATGCTTGTTTTGCTTTGGCTGTAAAGCATAATTTCAAAATCTGAGATGACAGGGTGATTAACAAAAGGCTAAGCTGTGTTTCACTATATATCACTTGTGATTTCATGAAATACGAGTACTTTCTATGCTAATTATGCTAATTAGTGTAGTTGATGACAATTCTCCTGGATCCGGGAGGGGTATTTCTAAGAAGTTAATAGGGTTCTACTATAAATGTGACCTGTTACTGGAAGCTGGGCGTATGATGCAGCACGTCACTACTTCCCAGGAGAGGCATTTGAACATGTGAACTTCCATGTGCCTTAATAACAAGCTTGTATGTAATCTGTAAATAGAAATAAAATGTGAAATCACTAAGCTGTTTAGACACGGAATACCAGTGTTGTCCTGAATCCAGCTGCTGGTATCGACACAGCTGTCTTCTGTGGCTAAAGCAGACTGAACTAGTTGAAGCCAAGTGGGAAAGATAGCTACATGTAATGCCACTTTAATAATGTTCACATATCTTGCATTACTCATCTCATACAGTTGAATTCGGAAGTTTACATACACTTAGGTTGGAGTCATTTAAACTGCTTGGAAAATTCCAGAAAATTATGTCATGGCTTTAGAAGCTTCTGAAAGGCTAATTGACCTAATTTGAGTCAATTGGAGGTGTACCTGTAGATGTATTTCAAGGCCTACCTTCAAACTCTGTGCCTCTTTGCTTGACATCATGGTGAAATCAGCCAAGACCTCAGAATTCTTTTGTTGTAGACATCCTCAAGTCTGGTTCATCCTTGGGAGCAATTTCCAAACGCCTGAAGGTACCATGTTCATCCGTACAAACAATAGTACGCAAATATAAACACAATGGGATCACCAGGCGTCATACCGCTCAGGAAGGAGACGTGTTCTGTCTCCTAGAGATGAACATACTTTGGTGTGAAAAGTGAAAATCAATCCCAGAACAACAGCAAAGGACCTTGCGAAGACGCTGAAGGAAACGGTTACAAAATCATCAATATCCACAGTAAAACGAGTCCTATATCAACATAACCTGAAATGCAGTTCAGCAAGGAAGAAGCCACTGCTCCAAAACCGTCATTAAAAAGCCAGACTATGGTTTGCAACTGCACATGGGGACAAATATCGTACTTTTTGGAAAAATGTCCTCTGGACTGATGAAATAGAACTGTTTGGCCATTATGACCATCGTTATGTTTGGAGGAAAAAGGGGGATGCTTGCAAGCCGAAGAAAACCGTCCCATCCATGACACACGGGGGTGGCAGCATCCTGTTGTGGGGGTGCTTTGCTGCAGGAGGGACAGGTGCACTTCACAAAATAGATGGCATCATGAGGTAGGAAAATTAGGTATATATATATATATATATTGAAGCAGCATCTCAAGACATCAGTCAGGAAGTTAAAGCACGGCCGCAAATGGGTCTTCCAAATGTGCAATGACCCCAAGCATACTTCCAAAGTTGTGGCAAAATGGCTTAAGGACAACAAAGTCAAGGTATTAGAGTGTCCATCACAAAGCCCTGACCTCAATCCTATAGAATATTTGTGGGCAGAACTGAAAAAGCATGTGCGAGTAAGGAGGCCTACAAACCTGACTCAGTTACACCAGCTCTGTCAGGAGGAATGGGCCAAAATCACCCAACTTATTGTGGGAAGCTTTTGTGGAAGGCTACCCAAAATGTTTGACCGAAGTCAAACAATTTTAAGGAAATGCTACCACATACTAATTGAGTATATGTGAACTTCTGACCCACTGGGAATGAAGGAAATAAAAGCTGAAATAAATCATTCTCTCTACTATTATTCTGACATTTCACATTCTTAAAATAAAGTGGTGATCCTAACTGACCTAATACAGGTAATTTTTACTTGGATTAAATGTCAGGAAATGTGAAAAACTGAGTTTAAATGTATTTGGCTGAGGTGTATATATAAACTTCGACTTCAACTGTATGTATTCTATACTGTCCATTGCATCTTAGCCTAAGCCGCTCTGACATTGCTCAGTCATATATGTGTTTTATATTTTCTTATTCCAGTCCTTACTTACAGTATATTTGTGTGTATTAGGTGTTTGTTGTGAAATTGTTAGATATTAATTGTTAGATATTGGTGCACTGTCAGAATTAGAAGCACAAGAATTTCGCTACACTCGCAATAACATCTGCTAACCATGTGTATGTGACCAATAAAATTTGGTTTGATGTACATACGTTATTGTCTCAACTGTATCAAAAGTTGTTTTCATTGCTAGCTATTGTTAGCTATATAGCTAGCTAGCTAGCTATACAGTTGCATACAGGTACCATTATAGCTTTCTTCATGCCACAAAAAGCCGTTGTTTACAGATGGCTCTTTGCGGGATGAAGCAACATTAAGCCAATTAGCTGAGCTGGCTAGTTGCATTCTACTGTTAATGTTGATTGCTGATATGCTAAGGCATGCATGACATGACAATCCTCTTTTTAATGTTTGCCAGATTGTCATGTTTAACTAGCTAGCTATTGAAAATAGCCTCTGTGGTGTGAATGGCAAACAATTAGCAAGCTAATCAAACCCCATTTTGCATTATAGGGATACATGCTAAGTTGGCTAGCTAGCCACAATGAAATGATAGCTAAATATCTAGCTATCTATTGGATTATAGATTTTGAGGTTGTTTTTTGCATGTTCAACTAGCTGGCTAGCGAGATTAATACAATTTACATCTAACCAACTGGTTATTGTGAGGTTAAATGTTTGCTAAATCTAGATAGTTATCTTGTGTCTGCATTGCCATTGTTCAGCTGGAAGCAATTTAAGTGTGTACATGGCATTTTAGTACAGCTGTAGCAGTCAACAGGAAAGCTATAGGACATTTAATGAATGTTTTAAGAATTTTTTCTTTCTGGATTTAGTATTTCAGCATTAACCTGCTCTCTGACACCAGAACAAGGAGATGATCAAGGGTGAACAAACAACACTTAAAGAATTTTTTTATTTTACTTTGAGCTTAATACTTGAATTTGGGGGTCAAATAGTGTTATTGCTGGTATGTAGGATTCAATATCTTGTCTATTTTTTGTCTGCTTTCCTCCTTTACAGCTTTAATTGTCTGGAGCCCGGTGTTGTTGTGGCCAAGGAGCTTCCACTCAGATGGAACCTGGTTTCAGCTGCTGTGCTATGTTGACGTCCTTCCTCCCAAAGACGTGAAAGCATCACAACCCGGCCAATATATATTTTTGAGAAGATCAGGTTTTTGCAATGAAAAGGGCTTGAACATTACATGTCCTGCTCCAGAGGGCAGGACAGAAATATGGGCTCAGGCTAGATTCCTTTGATCCTAACATAACATGACCTGATCTAAGTTACTGAAATAATCTTATGATATAGGCATTGGTCTAGATTTTCTTTTTACCTAAGCCTTTTTGATTGTGTGTTTTAAGTTGTTCCTAATTGTAGGCTACTACCTTTAGCGCTTGAAGTTAAAAGTATTTTATTGTTAAAATCTTTTTGTTTTTTAAGAACTACCTCACTGCTTTAGCACTTCGCCACAGACGTATGTGTTCCAATGTGAATTCTTTAAGAGATGGGTGGGTCTAAGGCTTTAGAGGTTCTGAATTATGATAAATGGGCGTAAACAAACAACAGCACTGTAGTCATTCAATTTGAAAGGTTATCTTTATTATACAACAATAAGCAATGTAATACTCAATTGTTTTCCTGTTGGGGTAAGTTGGTGAAAGTATTCCTTTTCTAAATGTATGTCTCTCAAGGATTAATGTGGACTAAGTGTGAAAATCCCAGCAAAATGTTTGAATACCTTTTTCTTCTAAATACTGTAGGATTATAAATGTATCAATGTAACAGGCGTAGTGGGTGCGGAGTCAGGCGCAGGAAGCAGAAGGTAATTTTATTCCGGCACAGAGAAAAATGGTCACGCCAATACCGGGCACACATACGAGACCGGCCCAAAACCAGAACCCAACCCATCCGGAGGAAAAACAAAGGGAAACGCACCACCACAAACATACACAGAGGAAAATTAAGCCCGCACAAAGAGCAGGTGGGCCTTACCGGCTTAAATAGCCCAACTAAAAACCTAAAAAAGAAACGGTGTAACCAATAAAACAAAACCAACAGAAAAGGGATCGGTGGCAGCTAGTAGACCGGTGACGCTGAGCGCCACCCGAACAGGAAGAGGAGCCACCTTCAGTGGGAGTCGTGACAATCAACTTTGAAAGCAGCATTACTTCACCATGTTTCCTCTAACCACAGTGTATGATATGCCATTTTGAAGCTCTGAGTCAGTACTTTTATCCAATGTAAAAATCAACATAAGACTGAAAAGAGATTGTGGGTCACAAATGGCATCTTCAACTTTTACAGTGCCATCTCCAATCTTTTATTTTAATTTTATTTCACCTTTATTTAACCAGGTATGCTAGTTGAGAACAAGTTCTCATTTGCAACTGCGACCTGGACAAGATAAAGCATAGCAATTTGACACATACAACAACACAGAGTTATAAATGGAATAAACATTTATTCATAGAGAGGGTTTCATTCTCTATTTTGGTTAGGCCAGGGTGTGACTAGGGTCGGCATTCTAGTTTCTTTATTTCTATGTTTTCTATTTCTTTGTGTTTGGCCGGGTGTGGTTCTCAATCAGAGGCAGCTGTCTATCGTTGTCTCTGATTGAGAATCATACTTAGGCTGCTTTTTCCCACGTGTGGTTTGTGGGTAGTTGTTTTCTGTTTTGTGTCTGCACCAGACAGAACTGTTTCTTTTTGTTATTTTGTCTCAGTGGTCAGTTTAAATAAATTATCATGAACACGTACCACGCTGCGCTTTGGACCACTCCTTCATGCAACGACGAGCGTTACACATAGTCAATAATACAGTAGAACAAAAGAAAACAAAAAGTCTATATACAGTGAGTGCTAATGAGGTAAGATAAGGGAGTTAAGGCAATTAATAGGCCATGGTGGCGAAGTAATTACAATATAGCAATTAAAAACTGGAATGGTAGATGTGCAGAAGATGAATGTGCAAGTAGAGATACTGGGGTGCAAAGGAGCAAGATAAATAAATAAATGCTGTATGGGGATGAGGTAGGTCGATAGATGGGCTGTTTACAGATGGGCTATGTACAGGTGCAGTGATCTGTGAGCTGGTGCTTAAAGCTAGTGAGGGAGATGTGACTCTCCAGCTCCAGAGATTTTTGCAGTTCGTTCCAGTCATTGGCAGCAGAGAACTGGAAGGAAAGATGACCAAAGGAGGAATTGGCTTCTGGGTGACCAGTGAGATAATCCTGCTGGAGAGCGTGCTACGAGTGGGTGCTGCTATGGTGACCAGTGAGCTGAGATAAGGCAGGGCATTACCTAGCAAAGACTTGTAGATAACCTGTAGCCAGTGGGTTTGGCGACGAGTATGAAGCGAGGGCCAACCAACGAGAGCGTACAGGTCGCAATGGTGGGTAGTGTATGGGGCTTTGGTGACAAAACAGATGGCACTGTGATAGACTGCATCCAGTTTATTGAGTAGAGTGTTGGAGGCTATTTTATAGATAACATTACCGAAGTTGAGGATCGGTAGGATGGTATTTTTGGCAGCATGAGTGAAGGATGCTTAGTTGATATATAGTAAGCCAATACTAGATTTCATTTTTGGATTGGAGATGCTTAATGTGAGTCTGGAAGGAGAGTTTAGTTTCTTCTACCCTGAATATGACCTGTTCCTTTACACGTCACTATGCTGTGAAAATCATCAAACACAAATTTACACACAAGGTCAAGCATTCCGTAAAAAACACCTTATTCTCAGTAAACAGGGGTCACTAGTTATCTCACATTCTGAGAAGATTGCAGGAGGGATGTGGGTTGGGATGTAAGTTTGCTGAAAATCAACGCAGTTCACAGTGAGAGGACGTTTCTTTTTTTGCTGAGTTTAGTCACAAAGTAACTTTTAAAAAAGTCACTAAGTAGCTCAAATGCTAAAGTTTTCTGTGATGAGATTTGAACACACAACCTTCTGGTTGCAAGACATTCACGTTATACGCCAACCCGTCCACCCTGATGAAACCAACTTTTTTTTTAGCTTAAGTAACCTACTATCTTATGTAACCATACTAATTTGAGTGTCCTGGATTTATGTTTACCATGTTACATCTAGTCTGAGACTAGTCTGAATAAGGTGCCTCCTCCACCTCAGCAGAGAAACAGCAACTTATACTCATATTGTACTGTATTCACCATGCACTCACACATACAGTATAAACAATTGTACATGTATACAGCCCTCTTGGGTAATATGTATAGTCCATCTGCGTGAATATTAGGCAAATATACAGTAATCATCTGAGTCTATGTGAGTGTAGCCGTACAGTTGCCACACATACTGCACAACACCAAAAATGCACATTCATCTGAATCTTGTCAACTCTAACATGCTGACTGACCACACTGCTCACGTGGGTGCAATGTTATTCAATCATTGCACCCACACGTCAAAGAGCGTATGCGTAGCCAGGGGCTAAACTGGAACTTGGTTCTATTTGTAACGCTTGAAGCACTGCAAGTCCCACCTCTCTCATCTTCTCATTGGGTTTTTAGGAGCATATACCCACTTGCCATCTCCTCATTGTGGGTGATTGAAAGATTAACTGAGGTCCACAGTGCAGTTGGTTGCCAACCACCATATAAAGTCCAAAGAAGAAGAAAAAGCCTGGAGGAGAGATTACTAGAAACACACTTTTACCATTTTATCTGTGAATTAATTGTCGGAGTAGAGGACCTTGTGCATTTCAGGTAAAATAACAACCCAATGTTTATATCCCAAGACAAACTAGCATGCAACAGCAAGCTAGCTAGCTAAATTGCCATAAATGTTTAATGCTTTTCGACCTGTCCCCAAATACATATAGTTGGTTCAGAGTTTGTTTTGATATTTCAACCTGCGTGTCCTAATCGCGTCTGGTGTGGGTGGAATAAATCAGCATGGGCTCGATAGCACATGCGCAAGTCCGTCTGTTCAGCATGTTACTCTCTCTGCACCGCAACTTTCCTGTATCTCTGCCCCAGAAACAGTTTCCACCACCCTCTTCTCTGAGTTGCTGTCATTTGGGTTCCAGAATCATCCAAACAGATAAGGTGACAGGGGTGTACTCCATGTCTGATGAGCAGGTCTGCCAGATAGCAGAGTAATGTGAGGGACTACAAAGCCCTGTCAAGCACGATATCTGCACTGTGTAATCTCTGAGAACTAACTTTGCCTCAGGACACAGCAGCTGTTTTTCTGCTCTTCTACCAAGCGTAAACTTGCTCCTTCATCCTTTTAAAGGATATCGACTAAAGCAAGTTAAATCTTCCCCTCCCTGGTTTTCAGTTTGAGTAATGGTTTGTATCTGAAGATGCTGACTGTTTGTGAATATTCTCCTTTCACATGCAGAGATCTGGTGATCAATTAAATGTTGTCCTCTAAGAGGGACAAGGTGTGGGAAGATTTATTTTTTTATTTATTTATTTATTTTACCTTTATTTAACCAGGTAGGCAAGTTGAGAACAAGTTCTCATTTACAATTGCGACCTGGCCAAGATAAAGCAAAGCAGTTCGACAGATACAACGACACAGAGTTACACATGGAGTAAAACAAACATACAGTCAATAATACAGTATAAACAAGTCTATATACAATGTGAGCAAATGAGGTGAGAAGGGAGGTAAAGGCAAAAAAGGCCATGGTGGCAAAGTAAATACAATATAGCAAGTAAAACACTGGAATGGTAGTTTTGCAATGGAAGAATGTGCAAAGTAGAAATAAAAATAATGGGGTGCAAAGGAGCAAAATAAATAAATTAATTAGAATTAAATACAGTTGGGAAAGAGGTAGTTGTTTGGGCTAAATTATAGGTGGGCTATGTACAGGTGCAGTAATCTGTGAGCTGCTCTGACAGTTGGTGCTTAAAGCTAGTGAGGGAGATAAGTGTTTCCAGTTTCAGAGATTTTTCTGTTGGAAGGTGAACCTTTGCCCCAGTCTGAGGTCATGAGCGCTCTGGAGCAGGCTTTCATCAAGGATCTCTCTGTACTTTGCTCCGTTCATCTTTCCCTCGATCCTGACTAGTCTCCCAGTCCCTGCCTTTGAGAAACATCCCCACAGCATGATGCTGCTACCATCATGCTTCACCATAGGGATGGTGCCAGGTGTGACGCTTGGCTTTCAGGCCAAAGAATTCAATCTTGGTTTCATCAGACCAGAGAATCTTGTTTCTCATGGTCTGAGTCCTTTAGATGCCTTTTGGCAAACGTTTTGCTGTCATGTGCCTTGTGATGTGTCATGTGCCTTTTACTGAGGAGTGGCTTCCGTCTGGCCACTCTACCATAAAGGTCTGATTGGTAGAGTGCTGCAGAGATGGTAGAACCTTCCAGAAGGACAACCATCTCCAAAGAGGAACTCTGGAGCTCTGTCAGAGTGACCATTGGATTCTTGGTCACCTCCCTTTCTCCCCCGATTGCTCAGTTTGGCCAGGAGGCCAGCTCTAGGAAAAGTCTTGGTGGTTCCAAACCTCTTCCATTTAGGAATGATGGAGGCCACTGTGTTCTTGGGGACCTTCAATGCTGCAGAAATGTTTTGGTACCTTTACCCAGATCTGTGCCTCAACAAAATTCTGTCCCGGAGCTCTACAGACAATTCCATCGACCTCATGGCTTGGTTTTTGCTCTAACAACTGTGGGACATTATGTGTGCCTTTCCAGGTGTGCGCCTTTCCAAATGTATTTTTTTAACCTTTATTTAACAAGGCTAGTCAGTTAAGAACAAATCCTTATTTTCAATGACGACCTAGGAACAGTGGGTTAACTGCCTTGTTCAGGGGCAGAATGACAGATTTTTACCTTGTCAGCTCGGGGATTCGATCTTGAAATCTTTCGGAGTCCAACGCTCTAACCATTAGACTACCTGCCTCAATTTGAATGTACCACAGGTGGACTCCAATCAAGTTGTAGAAACATTTCAAGGACGATTCATGGAAACAGGATGCACCTGAGTTCAATTTTGAGTCTTATAGCAAAGGGTCTGGAAACGTATGTAACGTGTTTTCTTTATAAATATGTTAAAAAAATATATACATATGTTTTTGCTTTGTCATTATGGGGTATTATGTGTAGATTGATGAGAAAACATTTCATTTAATACATTTCACAATAAGGCTGTGCGTAACAAAATGTGGAAAAAATTGAATGGGTCTGAATACTTCCGAATGCACTGTAAATTGCCTTCCATATATCTGTCATGATGGTGAAATCTAAATCCATGCAGATGATGTTCATCCACCAAACTTTACAGTTGGCACTATGCATTCGGCAGATAGCATTCCCCTGGCATCTGCCAAACTCAGATTAGTCCGCCAGACTGCCAGATGTAGAAGCGTGAATCATCACTCCAGAGAACGTGTTTCCACTGCTCCAGAGTCAATTTGGAGGTGAGCTTTACACCACTCCAGCCGACTATTGGCATTGTTCATGGTGATCTTAGGCTTGTGTGTGGTTGCTCGGCTATGGAAACCCATTTCATGAAGGTCCCAATGAACAGTTCTTGTGCTGACGTTGCTTCCAGAGGCAGTTTGGAACTTGGTAGAGAGTGTTGCAACTGAGGACAGATGATTTTGACATGCTACGTGCTTCATCACTCGGTCCCGTTCTGTGAGCTTGTGTGGCCTACCACTTCGCGACTAAGCCATGTTGTTGCTCCTAGTCGTTTCCACTTCACAATAACAGCACTTACAGTTGCCAGGGCAGCTCTAGCAGGGCAGAAATTTGAAGAACTAACTAATTGGAAAGTTGGCATCCTATGACGGTGCCACGTTGAAAGTCCCTGAGCTCTTCAGTAAGGCCATTCTACTGCCAATATTTGTCTATGGAGATTGCATGGTTGTGTGCTCGATTTTATACACCTGTCAGCAATGGGTGTAGCTGAAGTAGCCAAATCCACTAATTTGAAGGGGTGTCCACATACTCTTGTATGTATAGTGTATGTGTACGTCTTGCACACACAAAGAGAGCAGAAAGGTCACATTTCTGGGTAGTCACACCAACTCAGAGAAACAACCAGGCAAACTTTACACACTTACTTTGTTACTTAGCAATTTATAACGGCACACCAAACTAGGGCTGTCCCCGACCCCCAAAAAATCTTGATCGACTGAGAGTCGTCTGTTCTTTTGACCAATCGATTGGTCAAAATGTTTTTAATGGGTATTTTCTCATAGACAGTATATACACCCTATTTTTGAATAAAATCAACTATAGGTAGGCTACTGAGCTTGTTCGATGCTTTAAGCACTGCGATTAAAAATGAAGATACACCATTTTCTAAAAATGGAGGCAAAGTTCAATATAGCCCAACCAGAAGAAAGAAACCTGTTTCCGACCCTTCTCCTCCCGCTGCCTGCTCCTGCTGGCCTTCACAGATTCTGCAGTTACACTCTTGAAGTTGCCAGTAATTGGCTACACCAGAGGTCGGCAACTTTTTCCATTTGGAAAGCCAAGTAATAGTACAATTTCTACTGATCTGCATTTGCACATTTTCGTGGAACAGTTTCAATTCATCATTTATAATAGAGTTTTCATATTTCAAAAGCAATGTGGTGTGGTAATCAAAATCATATAAAAATTAAAATGATACAAATCTAAAAGTAACTTCTACTGACATTGCCAATATGTAAAAATAGCCTACATAAAGCCAACAAATAAAAACATTGCATTCCGCAGGTAAAAAATACCCTGATAAAAATAGATATCCTATAAATCACATTGGCTATCAACTTGGTCCACCCATAAGCTTTTGCTAGCAAACTTGCAACATTGCATAAAATATTCTGGGCCCTCAGTTTCCCACGCCAGTGAGCTCCGGACAGACAGACACAGCTATAGGCTTTTTGCACAAGGGATAAGAAGTAATCAGGCCAGTGGTGGAAAAAGTACCCAATTGTCATTCTTGATTAAAAGTAATGATACCTTATAAGAAAATGACTCAAGTAAAAGTGAAAGTCATCCAGTAAAATATTACTTGAAAAAATGCTTCAGTAAAAGCATTAATAATTTCAAATTCATTACATAAAGCAAACCAGGCTGCACCATTTTCTTGTTTTTAGCCAGGGGCACACTCCAACACTCAGACATAATTTACAAATAAAGCATGCGTGTTTAGTAAGTCTGACAGATCAGAGGCCGTAGAGAAGACCAGCGTTGTTCTCTTGATAAGTGCGATAATTGGACCAATGTTCTGTCCTGATAAACATTCAAAATGTAATGAATACTTTTGGGTGTTTAGAAATGTAGTGAAACGTTGTGACATGACTCTCATTAATGTGATGACTGTTATTTATTGAATAATTACCTACTATGTATAATTGTTACTAGATTAAATTAAACATGTAACAATTAAGTCATTAGGAACTTAGGGCACCACGCTAAACTTTTTTCCCAAGTTACCATCTCCCGAATTACTCTCAAGAATATATATTGATAAGTAACTTAATAATCATTACCTCATATCAGTTTCATTCTGAACATAGCAGACTTCTTGAATCTGCACAAACCCGAGTCTTACTGATCATTCTGTACCACACATTGATTTGACTATTTTTTTAGTAACAAACTAAATGATATCACAGGATACACACACACACTGTTAAGTGGAGCTGCACAGGGGAACCCAAGAGCAGACTCAGACCATGAAACAGGGATGAATGAGGTACTTATTGTCACACAGGGAGAGATGAAGTGCAGATCCAGGGAAGCTTGGATGAGTTGGGTTGGGACAGGGTCAACAGGTCTGGAGGGGAATCCAAGGGAGTGATGATGAGTTGAATCCAGAACAGGGTAGCAGGGTGGTGAGATGTGGAACAGGAGACAGGAACCAGAGTCAGAATGGCAAAACTGCAGTGAGAGGAGAAACAGCATCAGGCAAGGAAATAGGCACAGCAGGACACAGGATATTAAATAACAAATAGAGAGAAGCATGACTGGCTGAATGGAGATTACGATCTGGCAGAGTGGAAGTGGCAGGACTGAGTATTTGTAGAGGTCTTGATTATGGAACGGGTTGCAGCTGGTGGGGAACTGCTCTGACTCCAGGACACCTGTCTCCAACCTCACAATCTCACACACAGAGAGAGAGAGAGGGAGAGGGGGAGAACTTGGGGAATAGCTGCAGGTCAAGGAGACACCGGATGTCCACTAGAGGGTGTAGCAGGAGCAGATGTGACACACACACACATATCGGTAATTGATTAGAAACTTAACACAATGACAACAGTTCCCTAGCAGACTAACACAATATGACACGTGTTACAAAAGATGGAGAGTTAAATAGAGAGAGACAAAGAAACGAGAGAGAAAGAGAAGCAACACTTGGATACATTTAGGAACTACGCTCACAGTAATCCTAATACCTTGCCCCGAACTGCCGCCTTTTTGGGTAAGAAGTAATGCATGTATTTACGTGTTGAAGGTCTTTGTTGTGTATATCTCTGTTGGACCCAGGCCTTCGTGAAAAGGATTCCGCTTTGTAAAAAGTGTTCAATTGGGCCTTCTCCTTCATTCTCAGGTGTAAGGCTCTGATTGTACACAAGAGGTCACAAAGTCCTTCTTCTTAAGTTGACTGTTTACTTGCACTCGTTCTGGAGGAGTGGTCTTCCTTGGACGGCTAATCAGCAGTGTCAATTATCCCCAGAGCGGTGATGATTTGAAAAGAGTAACTGGATGGTCTTAGATACACTTTCGTAGATACAGTACTTACAACAGCTACTCAAATGTAACATTGACTGTTAGAGGCAACTTCATCTTCTTCAACCTCGTGTTGATTTTCAGGGTCGTGACTAATGTAGACCTAGCTGCAGCTTGTGGTTGTTTCAGTCTGGTATGTTCATTCTTAAATCAATCTTTTATACCCTTGGGTAAAAAGGGCCGTTTTCATCAGGCTGACACGTTCTCTGGGGCGTGGCTAGTTACGAGGCAAAGTATCATCATCATATGATCTCGTTAGAGAACTAAATCACATTCCTATCGTCGTAAAAATATTATCTTCATCCTTGATTTTTTCTACTCAACGTAAAGGATGTAAACCTGATATACACAGTGTAAAAGCTCCTCAAGTTACAATGTTTTTCGTTATAATGTCTTTATACCATTTTTAATGACATCACAAAATAGACATACATTTTCCATATTCCATCTCTCATCCTTCCCCCCCATTTGGATGTTGAAATATATTGTCCCAGTGTTCAATGTTGGATGTTGAGGTTTTTGGGTGGCAAAACCTTCCGTAACAAAGGGATAGTTACTGAGGTTAAAAGGGAGAGATTACCCTCTTGTCAAAACCGGCCCACCCCCACTTCCCCAGGGTCTGGTATTTGTTAGCTATTTACCCAGCTGATGTGAGTGCTTTGATACTCACACAGGAGAGTCATGACAGAAGTAAAAGTAAAATGAGCATTGCGTGCGGTGTGGTCAGCATAAAAAAATAAATGTACACACAGGTTATTCAATCATTTCACCCAAACTGCTCACGTGTGCCAACGAACGTCTGCGTTGCCAAGCCCTAAAATAAAAGTCAGTTCTATTTGTGACGCTGAACGCGGTGCAAGTCCTGCCTCTCCCATCCCCTCATTAGTTTATAGAAGCATATACCCACGTGCCATCTCCTCATTGGCTATACCCACGTGGGTGATTGAAAGATGAACTGATCTCGGTCGGTCAGTTGTGGTAATACACCTTATTATGAAAGTTAGATGCCAGTTGCCATATAAAGTCCAAAGAAGAAAAAGCCTGGAAGGAGGAGCGATGGCTAGAAGCGATTCGGGTTGACTGTTTTATGTGTGGATTAATTGTTGGATTAGAGGACCATTTCAGGTAAAATAACAATTAAGTGTTTATATCCCAGGACAAATTAGCTAGCAACAGCAAGCAAGCTAAATATGACAAATTAGCTAGCAACTGCAAGCTAGCTAAATAGGTCAGATTAGCTAGCAACAGCAAGCTAGCTAAATAGGACAAATTAGCAGGCAACTGCAAGCTAGCTAAATAGGACAAATTAGCTAGCAACTGCAAGCTAGCTAGCAAAATTGCCAAAAATGTTTAATGCTTTTTGACCGGTCCCCAAATTAATATCATTGTTTCAGAGTTTGTTTTGATATTTCAACCTGCGTGTGGTGATCACGTTTGGTGTGGGGGGACAAAATCAGTTTGAGCACAATGGCGCACACGCCGGTTTGGGCATGGTGTAAAAGTTGTCCAAAAATATAAATAGTAAGGTACAGATACCAAAAAACGACTTTAGTGGTACTTTAAGTACTTTACACCACTGAATCAGGGAGGCCTTTCATTATGACGTTTCCACAAGCATGACATTGTTTTTCCTTTCATGCTGAGTGGTTATCAAAAGGGAGCGGGCTGCAAAGATTTTTCAAATAAGCTACATTGAGGAACTATTGTCATTCTCAATGGATGTAAAAACAGACTTTGTTAACATGCTGTTTAAGGTGAAGAAAAGATTACTATGAGAAGCTGCACAGTGATGGTGAGTTAAGACAACATATAGTGTCAGATGGGCACATTTAAAAGCCTACATTTGTGTGCAGACCAAGTAGCATAGGCCTACTTCTATGCATAATTAGTTGCATGTTTTACTCAAGGTTTACAGGAGTGCTCATAACAAAAGACAATGAACAGACTGACAACTCATAAATGGAATGAAATAAACAACAATGTTTTTTTCACAAGTGTTGCCTTGGTTGTGCGCTCTACAAACAACGTGTCCACTCCTACAATGACAACGCTAAGACTGTGATGTGATAATGATATATTGAATGCATTAACAGAAATGACCATAACCAAACAAACATTGTAGATTAGAAATGATGGTAATTAATGTTGAATGTAGCCTACTACTGGTGATACTCGTGTGCCACTCTTGTGGCCTATGCAATGGATTAGTCCACTCAGACAGGCATGAATCAGACGTCAGAATCAGGTGTCTCGACTAAAAAAATCTCGGTCAACCAACAGCCTGTAGCCCAAACAATCCACCAGTTGACTAAATGGGGTCAGCCCTACACCGGTCATTTGTCAATATTGACAAGACATGGATATTTAGGCACTGTTAGGAGAGAGAGACAGAATGAAGGAAAAAGGAAAGGAAAAGACAAAGTCAACGGAGTCTATGCTGGATTGACTGGAATGTGCAGTTATTGAGAGAGAGAGAGAACTGGGCTGTGTTTGTGTGTGTGTAGTGCGACCTGACTTGGCTGGAAAGGTAACCATGACAAACAGAGGACAGTGTTTCGTTTTCGGAGGTGAAATATATTCTAAACCAACAAAAATCATTCTACAAGGTTCTATCATTCATGGACATTTGAAACATGGAATCTGTAGCACTACAGATGAAATTTGAATCTGAAATGTACATACACTTAGGTTGGAGTCATTAAAACTCGTAATTTCAACCACTCCACAAATTTCTTGTTAAAACCTGTTAAGCTTCCCCCCTACTTTTTCGGAAATTCTGTTAAAAATCGCGCAACATTTTGGCGTCCTGCTACTCAGGTCAGGAATATAGTATATGCATATGATTAGTATGTGTGGATAGAAAACACTCAGACGTTTCCAAAACTGTTTAAATCACGGCTGTGACTATAACAGAACGTCTGTTTCATCGAAAAGCGCAGGAAAATCTGATCACTGGAGATGGAAAAAAGTATCCATGCGCCACTCCCATGAATTGTTAAAGGTGAACCGTAATATATGGGGCCGAGCTTGCAGTACCTACAGCTACCACAGGATCTATAGAGTCTCCTCATTTGAATCTGAATTGATTCTTGGTAGATCCGCCCAAAGGGAACCGATTCTCTCCGACCACCGACCCGAGGCATTGTCTGTCTTTTTCTCCGGACATTTTTCCACACGGCAGGCTATCGAATTTACATCGCCTCCTGATGATTTTTATAGCTTATTAACGTGTAGTTATACCTAAAGTTGCATTAGAAAGGTATTTCGAAGTGTTTTGTGAAAGTTTATCGTCGAATTTTTAACTTTTAAAAATGACGTTACGTTATGAAACGCTCTTTTTTTCCGTTTTCCACACAGTCTTCATAGATCGATATCTAGGCTATATATGGACCGATTTAATCCAAAAAAGACCCAGTATTGATTATGGGACATCAAGGTGTGCAAAGAAAGAAGATGGTCAAAGGTAATTAATGTTTTATATTTTATTGTGCGGTTTGTGTAGCGCCGACTACGCTAATTCTTTTGTTTACATCCCCTACGGGTCTTTTGGGGTGTTGCATGCTATCAGATAATAGCTTCTCATGCTTTCGCCGAAAAGCATTTTAAAAATCTGCCACGGTGGCTAGATTCACAATGACTGTAGCTTTATTTTAATACCAAACATGTGTATTTTAATGAACGTTTGCGTTTTAACTAATACTATTAGCATGTAGCGTCGCGCATGTGCATTTCTAGAGCTCTAGGTGGGACGTCTGCGTCTCAAGTAAGCTCAAGAGGTTATTAACAAACTATAGTTTTGGCAAGTCGGTTAGGACATCTACTTTGTGCATGACACAAGTACATTTTTCAACAATTGTTTAGACAGATTATTTAACTTATAATTTACTGTATCAGAATTTATATACACTAACACCGAACCCAAACTGGCCGGGCGCATGCGCCATCATGTGCAAATTGATTATGTCCCCCACACCACACGCGATCACAACACGCAGGTTATAATATCAAAACAAACTCTGAACCAATTATATTATGTTGGGGGCAGAACCATGTTTTTAGCGCCTTTTCTTGGCTGCATTCTTCAGTGACCCTGTTCAAATGTATTTTGATTCTTCTGATTTCACCGGGATCGAGGAGTGATAACATGGGTAAGGACATGATTGCATATTGTACAATAGTGATGCCAGGACAGGAGTTAATACATTTAATAAATGCAAATTGTTTTACACATTTAGGCACTTTCCTCTCAAAGACTCCATTATGCCAATAATATACATGATGGCAGGCTGATTACTATAATTAGCCAGTCTCTTTCACCTTACAACCAAACCACTCTGGGATGAGAAATAAACAATGCTGAATAAAAGCCCATGAAATAAGAACCTGTATTATTATACAACTAAAAATAAACAATACTTTATGCTTTTCTAAACAGCATGGATTAACAGACACCACCTGCTAAAAACAGAAGTTGGTCGCCCTTGTATTATTGAGGCTCAGACAGGGAAGGAGGAGGAGGTTATGGGTGCATCCCATAAATGTGCTGAGAAGGGAGCATGGGCAATACTACCAAGTTGTCCAGGAGTTGCTCTTGGACCCTGGCCGACATCACCGATACTTCCGGATGAGTGCAGAAGAGATGGAGACTCTTCTGTCTTTTGTTGGCCTTACAAAAGTGTCACGGAGGGACTTCCATCTGGTTTTGCACAATTCATCTTCTGTGAAGAGTAAAATATAATTGATTGTTAACCAATAACAAAGCATTTATTTTGTCATTACAGGTATTTGACAACTCTATTTGCAGCCTGGCCTTCACCTTATCGTCTTGGATTTGAGACAGTGTCGCAGTGCATTATGGAGACCTGGAGACAAACTTCTCAAAGGTTTCATGAAAAAAAATTGACTTTCCCAAACATATTATGATCACCAAAAAACCAAACTCAGGGAGCCGTTTTTTTTTATTATAAAGGAGACTTCTCTGTGGTGTTACTCACCCTTGTGGAGGCCAATTACCGCTTCACAGCTATTCAAGTGGGGGATTTTGGGAGAAACAGTGACGGAGGAGTCTATCCCAACTCCCCCCTTGGAAGGGCAATGGCATCAAAAACCCTGTTGTCACACCCTGACCTTAGATATCTGTTGTCTTTATATTTTGGTTAGGTCAGGGTGTGACTAGGGTTGGTACGCTAGTTTTTGTATTGTCTTGAGTTTTTGTATGTCTAGGGTTGTTGTAGGTCTAGGGGTTTTTGTATTTCTATGTTGGCCTGAAATGGGGATCATATTTAGGTAGCCATTTTCCCTTTGGTGTTTGTGGGATCTTGTCTATGTGTAGTTGCCTGTCAGCACTCGTTTGTATAGCTTTACGTTTCGTTATTTTGTTCAGTGTTCTTTCTTTTAATAAATAAGAATGTACGCATATCACGCTGCACCTTGGTTCGATTCTTATAACGAACGTGACACCTGCAGGTGCCCCAAGATGCCTTTCTGCCTGGGGGTGAAGATTTGGGAAAGATACCATACACAATGGTGGGGGACGCTGCCTTCCCATGAAAGCCCTACCTGATTAGGCCATATCCCGGGCATAACATCAGCTACGAGAAAGAAATCTCCAACTATCGTCTCTGTCGAGCTATAATGACAGTGGAGAAGGCTTTCGGGATCCTTAAGGCCAGATGGAGGATCCTCTACCAAAAAATAAACCTACAGCCAAGCAAGGTTGTTACCATAGTGATTGCAATGTGCATCCTCCACAATTTCCTCACAAAGCCTTGTGATATGGAGATATGACTACAGCAGGGTGGGGCAGGGATGAGGTAAGGCATGAGAGGCATAGGCATCCAGGCCAACAGAGCCAGTCAGGAGGCAGTTTCTGTCAGGGAAAAGTTTACTAAGTATTTCACCTCTGGAAGGCAGAATTGACTTCCAGGACAGAATGGTTGTAGCTAGGCCTACTTAGATGCACTGTGTGTGTGTGTAGTTTAAGTTCAACTTTTACATTTCATTTGTTTTGTGTATTAATTCTACACTTTACAACTATTGTACAATTCCACCATTATTTCAACAATGAACAAATTATAAACATGAACATTTGAAAAATGGAAATACTAAGTCATTTTCAACAACACAAAAATCTCACATGACTGGCTTAAGCACACATGGCATTTACATTCAGCTAACGCTAGCTAGTTCGTTCTATACCGAGGATGAACATTGAGTTGTTATACTTTACCTGAAACGTGCATGGTCTTTGCAATCTCACTCCATAATGCATCTTTTTTTAGTTGGATCCTTGTAGAATTTTGAAGACGGGTCATATAAAAGTGAGTACTTCTACTTCAACGATAAATCTCCCATCTTTCAAGCACCCACGTTGGCTTTTGTTTAAAAGAAGTAGGGGAAGAATGTTTGTTGTGAGATCCAATGAATTGAATGGGAGCCGGAACTTCCAGACTTGATATGGCGGTTAGCAATCAGTTTAAGGTGCATTGCGCCACCAACTGGCCTGGAGTGTGTACCTTGCAGTTCGTCTTTCAGTCACCCAAGTGGTTATAACCAATGAGGAGATGGCACGTGGGTACCTGCTTCTATAAACCAATGAGGAGATGGGAGAGGCAGGACTTGCAGCGGATCTGCATCCGAAATAGGAATGACTTCTATTTTAGCCCTTGGCAACGCAGACGCTTGCGAGCATTGTGGGTGCAATAATTGAATAACAGATTTCAAAATTTATTTTGTGACGCGAGTGGTGTGGTCAGCCTGTAAGTTGACTGTGCCTTTAAACAGCTTGGAACGTTCCAGAAAATTATGTCATGGCTTTAGAAGCTTCTGATGGGCTAATTGACATCATTTGAGTCAATTGGAGGTGTACCTGCGGATGCATTTCAAGGCCTACCTTCAAACTCAGTTCCTCTTTGCTTGACATCATGGGAAAATCGAAAGAAATCAGCCAAGACCTCAGAAAAAAAATTGTAGACCTCCACAAGTCTGGTTCATCCTTGGGAGCAATTTCCAAACACCTGAAGGTACCACGCTCATCTGTACAAACAATAATACGCAAGTATAAACACCATGGGATCACGCAGCCATCATACCACTCAGGAAGGAGACGTGTTCTGTCTCGTAGAGATGAAAGTACTTTGTTGCGGAAAGTGCAAATCAATCACAGAACAAAGGACCTTGTGTAGACGCTGGAGGAAACAGGTACGAAAGTATCTATATCCACAGTGTGACGACCCTCCCACTCTGCCGAATTCTTTCTCATTGCTCTTGTTTTCCTTAATAGGATGTCGGTGGGCGGAGCCGGGAGGGTCGTCAAAAATAAATGCACCTCTTCCCCATTCATTGAGGAGACTCTGTCCATGCAGACACTGCTAGATTTTGGTTGTGGCCTTTTGTTTATTTGCTTTGGCACCTTTCAACACCACACATTATCACATTTAAACACTCACTCTACTGATTACACACACCATTGTTAATTGTATTTAATTTAGTTTAATTAATTAATATATTTTGTCATTCCTTGTCTCCAAGTTGTCTCCCTTTTGTTACGAACTTTGAGCCGGTTCGTGACAACAGTAAAACGAGTCCTATATTGACATAACCTGAAAGGCTGCTCAGCAAGGAAGAGTCCTCTGGTCCGATGAAACAAAAATAGAACTGATTGGCCATAATGACCATCGTTATGTTGGGAGGAAAAAGGGGGAGGCTTGCTAGCCGAAGAACACCATCCCAACCGTGAAGCACAGGGGTGGCAGTATCGTGTTGTGGGGGTGCTTTCCTGCAGGAGGGACTGGTGTACTTCACAAAATAGATGGCATCATGAGGTAGGAAATTCATGTGTATATAATAAAGCAAAATCTCAAGACATCAGTCAGGAAGTTTCATTACACTTTTATGCCGACATTTACTGACACCGGCCATATTCAACGGGTGTTGTACAATTTAGCTTAAGACATGTAGCTAGCTAGCTAGGTAAACATTGAACCTAGCTAGCTAGCAAACAACTTGTAAAATCACACACATCACGTAATGTTAGCTAACAAGCTAGCATGCTAACATTAGCTAGTTAAAAAACAATGAACATAGTGCCAGATGCACAATTAAGGGCATCCTGTTGGGCTGTATCACCGCCTGGTATGGCAACTGCACCACCCACAACCGCAAGGTTCTCCAGAGGGTGGTGCAGTCTGCACAACGCATCAAACTACTTGCCCTCCAGGACACCTACAGCACCCAATGTCACAGGAAGGCCAAAAATATAATCAAGGAAAACAACCATCCGAGCCACTGCTTGTTCATCCCGTTACCATCCAGAAGGCAAGGTCAGTACAGGTGCATCAAAGCTGGGACCGAGAGACTGTGAAACTGCTTCTATCTCAAGTCCATCAAACTGTTAAACAGCCATCATTAACACAGAGAGGCTGCTGCCAACATACAGACTCGAAATCCTTAGTCACTTTAATAATGCCACTTTAATAATGTTTACATATCTTGCGTTACTAATCTCAGATGTATAAACTGTATTCTATACCAGCTATTGCATCTTGCATATGCTGCTCGGTCATCGCTCATCCATACATTTATATGTGCAAATTCTTATTCCATCCCTTTACTTAGATTTGTGTGTATTAGGTAGTTGTTGTGGAATTGTTCGATTATTTGTTAGATATGACTGCACTGTCGGAATTAGAAGCACAAGCATTTTGCTACACTCACATTAATATCTGCTAACCTTGTGTATGTGACCAATAACATTTGATTTGATTTGGCGTTACAACCCTGCATGAATCTGCTGGGAGCTAACACAGCAGGTTCAATGTTAGCTAGCTAACATTTGTCTCTAACTAGCAAAGAAAACAGCTCTGGGAAATGCAGCACTCCATCACTCTCCTTCTTGGTCAAATAGCACTTACACAGCCTGGAGCTGTGTTTTGGGTCATTGTCCTGTTAAAAAAAAACAAATGATAGGCCAGCAACTCTGAGTCGCCTCTTCACTGTTGACGTTGACACTGGTGTTTTGCGGGTACTATTTAATGAAGCTGCCAGTTGAGGACTTGTGAGGTGTCTGTTTCTCAAACTAGACACTCTAATGTACTTGTCCTCTTGCTCAGTTGTGCACCGGGGCCTCCCACTCCTCTTTGTATTCTGTTTAGAGACAGTTTTAGCTGTAATGTGAAGGGAGTAGTACACAGCGTTGTACCAGATCTTCAGTTTCTTGGCAATTTCTTGCATGGAATAGCCTTCATTTCTGAGAACAAGAATAGACCGATGAGTTTCAGAAGAAATTACTTTGTTTCTGGCCATTTTGAGCCTGTATTCAAACCCAGAAATGCTGATGCTCCAGATACTCAACTAGTCTTAAGAAGGCCAGTTTTATTGCTTCTTTAATCAGAACAACAGTTTTCAGCTGTACTAACATAATTACAAAATACTTTTCTAATGATCAATTATCCTTTTTAAAATTATGAACTTGGATTAGTTTACACAATGTGCCATTGGAACACAGGAGTGATGGTTGCTGATAATGGGCCTCTGTACGCCTATGTAGATATTCCATAAAAAATCTGCCGTTTCCAGCTACAATAGACATTTATAACATTATGTCTACACTGTATTTCTGATCAATTTGATGTTATTGAAATGGACAAAAAGTGTTTTTCTTTCAAAATCAAGGACATTTCTAAGTGACCCCAAACTTTTGAACGGTAGTGTACATTTTCAGATATTACATGTTTCTAATTTTTACAGTCTTCTCATTTCAAGTTAAAGTTTACTGTTAGCTAGCTAACGTTAGCTGGATGGTTCGCTATCTAATGTTACTTGTACATTGAACCTGGTTGGTTGGCTACCTGCAGATTTATGCAGGGTAGTAACGTCATGAGTTGGGATTATGGTTAATCTTTTCCTAGCAAGCTACATGCAAGTAACCATTTCAGATGCGTTCGTTAATTCAGTCTGGCCATCTACTCCGATTTCAGAGCACCCTCGTCTAAGTATGCCAGAGCGCAGAATAACTGATACATTTACGAATGCTCAACACCCGTTGAATATGGTCAGTGTCAGCAAAAAAGCAAAATTAAATTGTTGCCAGCAGCACAGTTCCAGTCACCAAGGCTCTGGATAACATGAAAAGAGCCTAACCAGCTTTGCTAGGGTGAGTAAAATGGTCAGAGTGGTCTCTCATTTGTGACTGGAAGTAGCTAGCAAGCTAGCCAATGTTAGCCAGTTAGCTTGGGTGCTTGACTGCTGTTGTGAGGTCAGAACGTTCGGCTCAACCCTACTCAACGGCCAGAGCATCCACTGTGCACTCTGAAACCCCAGAGAGCGAAATGCTCTGAATTTACTAACGGACAATCTAACTGCACAGTTGCAGTCACTAACGCTCTGTATAACATAACAGCCTAACCAGCTCTTCTAGGGCGAGTAATGTTCAGTGAGCTGTTCTCTCATTTGTGTCTGGAAGTAGCTCGGGAGTTAGCTTGAGTGCTTGTGTGCTGTTGTTAGTACAGAACGCTCAGCCCTTAAAGAGTTGGTTGGGACTAAAGTTAAGAGAGTGTGAACGATGCTGAACGAGTGAAGAAAAAAAGGGCTGTCCAGTTGTAGTACCAAAACAAAGGCCATTTTCTCAAAAGTGAGTTTACAAGTTCATCAACTTTCAAAGAATAATTACTTTCCCATTGTTCCTCAACTGTAGTGTATGATATACCATTTTCTGAGTCGCTACTTTAATCCAATGTAAAAAACACAATTTAAAATGTTGCTACAAAAGACCTATTTGAGGCGGTCGGTCAGATTTATGAATGTGTTATCCAATGCATTTCTATGGGCTTTATTATTACTTTTTTTCAAATACACACTAAATAACTCAAATATCCTGGTACTGGGTAAAGACAAGTCCATGATGCCGTTGACCTTAACAAGGGCCCCACAGGACCAGTGGAAGCAAAACAGCCCCATAACATCAAAGATCCACCACCATATTTACAGTAGGTATGAGGTGCTTCTCTGAATATGCATCTTTCTTTTGACACCAACCCACCATTGGTGTGTGGCTTAACAGCTCTACTTTCATGACAACAAATGTAAACACCTAGAGTTTCCTAAACGGCACTCGCATTTGGATTGGAACTAGTTTTATGGTTAGATTGCATGAAAATAGAGCTCTTTGGCCACGCACAACCGTGGTGGGTTTGGCCGACACAGTATTTTACATTGCGGGTCTCAGCAAACTGAACTCTCTTCTGTGAACAGCTCAGCTATATGCGTTACAAAGACAAACTTCAATTTTCAGATCACGAAACATTGTTTTTCAAATTCAACTCACATTGAGCAAAGATCATTGGGTTAGTGGAGTATTTCATGTCAGCTCAACAATTTCCCAATTTGAAGTCCAGTCAACTTGGATATTTCATTAACATAGACTTTTTATTAGTTTTATTTTTGTACACACAATCAGAAATTAAGATCAAGAGACAATCTCCTTAAAACTTAAACTACTGCAATGTAATTGGCATGAATCCCCAGAAAACACACAGACACAGGCTGCAGAATAAATGGACAATCTATGGGGCGAATCGACTCCAGAAGACTCTCGTCAACAGCAAAGAGTATGCAGAGCTCAAGCCAAGGGGGCTTTGAAAACCCCATTATCATTCAGACCCCTGAAGACAGAATTAAAATAGAAGTGTGGATGGAATCCACCATCCACGTGCTGATGCAAGTCACAATGGGTATGCATGAGGAGATGTTGAGCTGATCCCCCATCCCTGTACTTCTCACACCATGCCTTTAACGCAATCAATCACCACCACCTCACAATTAGAGTTTATCTATTTCTGGAATGCCCTTCTTCTTAGCCAAGCACTCAAGCTGTCCAGTCTGCTTAATATCCTGTCATTGTGCTCCCTACTATCTTCCAGTCTGTGAGTTTCAGCCTCTGTTTCTACCCCTGTCACCCGAGAAACAGACCTAATGACTTGCAGGCCCAGCCATGGTTTGTAGAGAGGTTTGTTAGGGATATACTGCAGTGAGGGTCTCCCATGCACCATTAAGCACAGAAAGCCTCAATACAAGCCTACGCACAGCCAGCCAAGGCATTTGTGTGTGGAGCTACTGTTGTTCTCACTGAGTGGAGGGAAGACAGAGGGAGGAATATGCCAGGGATGCTCTTGGCTCAGAAATAATCACCCTGTCCCACTCAACCACAGTCTGTGATCTATCAGTGGTTACTGCCACCCACGCTCTCTGTACTAGCTTCCTCACAAATACTGTGCACACAGTGTGCAGCCAAACTGGTCCAAAGTGCTCAAACTAGATCTTGGAAAAACACAAGCCCAGAAGCAAGATTGAAATAAAATTTCAGTCAGTTTACGAACTTAGCCTGTGGGTTCAAGCCTTTAGGAAACAGCAACAAGGCTGTTGGAATTTTGTGCGTCATGCATTAAAGCTTTACACAGGTTTCTATTTCCATTGTCTTATTCAGCGAGCAACCGAGCGAGAGAGACAGAAAAATACAAAAAGTGCAGAGAGCCAGGCAGCATGAACTGAGATTCACAGTGATCATGTAGGGATGCACCATGGGAGAACAGAGATGGTAAAGAGTGGAGAGGAATGACAGATGTATACAGAGGTGAGACCGGAACGATTTGAATTTGAGGTTTGTAACTTAAATATTTACTGTTTGGTCTGGTAAAGAATTTTACATGTACAAGATATATGCTGCTTTTCCATAGCTTGACACATTTTTATCTCCACACCTACAGTACAAGTCAAACATTTGGACACAACTACTCATTCAAGGATTTTTGTTTATTTTTTTACCATTTTCTATATTGTAAAATAATAGTGAAGACATCAAAACTGAAATAACACTTATGGAACCATGTAGTGACCAAAAAAATTGTTAAACAAATCAAAATATATTTTATTTGAGAGATTCTTCAAAGTAGCCAGCCTTTGCCATGATGACAGCTTTGCACACTCTTGGTATTCTCTCAACCACCTTCATGAGGTAGTCACCTGGAATGCATTTCAATTAACAGGTGTGCCTTGTTAAAAGTTAAATTTTTGGAATTCCTTTCCTTCTTAATGTGTTTGAGCCAATGAGTTGTGTTGTGATAAGGTATGAGTGGTATACAGAAGATTATTTGGTAAAAGACCAAGTCCATATTATGGCAAGAACAGCTAAAATAAGCAAATAGTAACGACAGTCCATCATTACTGACATGGTCAGTCAATATGGAACATTTCAAGAACTTTTAAAGTTTTTTTCAACTGCAGTTGCAAAAACAATTAAGAGCTATGATGAAGCTGGCTCTCATGAGGACGCCACAGGAAATGAAGACCCAGAGTTACCTCTGCTGTGGTGTATAAGTTCATTAGAGTTACCAGACTCAGAAATCAGCTTCACAGAGTTCAATTAACAGACACATCTCAACATGAACTGTTCAGAGGAGACTGCTCTGAACAGTTGAATTGCTGCAAAGAAACCACTACTAACGGACACCAATAAGAAGAATATACTTTATCCATATACATACAGTGCCTTGCGAAAGTATTCGGCCCCCTTGAACTTTGCGACCTTTTGCCACATTTCAGGCTTCAAACATAAAGATATAAAACTGTATTTTTTTGTGAAGAATCAACAACAAGTGGGACACGATCATGAAGTGGAACGACATTTATTGGATATTTCAAACTTTTTTAACAAATCAAAAACTGAAAAATTTGGCGTGCAAAATTACTCAGCCCCCTTAAGTTAATACTTTGTAGCGCCACCTTTTGCTGCGATTACAGCTGTAAGTCGCTTGGGGTATGTCTCTATCAGTTTTGCACATCGAGAGACTGAATTTTTTTCCCATTCCTCCTTGCAAAACAGCTCGAGCTCAGTGAGGTTGGATGGAGAGCATTTATGAACAGCAGTTTTCAGTTCTTTCCACAGATTCTCGATTGGATTCAGGTCTGGACTTTGACTTGGCCATTCTAACACCTGGATATGTTTATTTTTGAACCATTCTATTGTAGATTTTGCTTTATGTTTTGGATCATTGTCTTGTTGGAAGACAAATCTCCGTCCCAGTCTCAGGTCTTTTGCAGACTCCATCAGGTTTTCTTCCAGAATGGTCCTGTATTTGGCTCCATCCATCTTCCCATTAATTTTAACCATCTTCCCTGTCCCTGCTGAAGAAAAGCAGGCCCAAACCATGATGCTGCCACCACCATGTTTGACAGTGGGGATGGTGTGTTCAGGGTGATGCGCTGTGTTGCTTTTACGCCAAACATAACGTTTTGCATTGTTGCCAAAAGGTTCAATTTTGGTTTCATCTGACCAGAGCACCTTCTTCCACATGTTTGGTGTGTCTCCCAGGTGGCTTGTGGCAAACTTTAAACACTTTTTATGGATATCTTTAAGAAATGGCTTTCTTCTTGTCACTCTTCCATAAAGGCCAGATTTGTGCAATATACGACTGATTGTTGTCCTATGGACAGAGTCTCCCACCTCAGCTGTAGATCTCTGCAGTTCATCCAGAGTGATCATGGGCCTCTTGGCTGCATCTCTGATCAGTCTTCTCCTTGTATGAGCTGAAAGTTTGGAGGGACGGCCAGGTCTTGGTAGATTTGCAGTGGTCTGATACTCCTTCCATTTCAATATTATCGCTTGCACAGTGCTCCTTGGGATGTTTAAAGCTTGGGAAATCTTTTTGTATCCAAATCCGGCTTTAAACATCTTCACAACAGTATCTCGGACCTGCCTGGTGTGTTCCTTGTTCTTCATGATGCTCTCTGCGCTTTTAACGGACCTCTGAGACTATCACAGTGCAGGTGCATTTATACGGAGACTTGATTACACACAGGTGGATTGTATTTATCATCATTAGTCATTTAGGTCAACATTGGATCATTCAGAGATCCTCACTGAACTTCTGGAGAGAGTTTGCTGCACTGAAAGTAAAGGGGCTGAATAATTTTGCACGCCCAATTTTTCAGTTTTTGATTTGTTAAAAATGTTTGAAATATCCAATAAATGTCGTTCCACTTCATGATTGTGTCCCACTTGTTGATTCTTCACAAAAAAATACAGTTTTATATCTTTATGTTTGAAGCCTGAAATGTGGCAAAAGGTCGCAAAGTTCAAGGGAGCTGAATACTTTCGCAAGGCACTGTACATACCCATACATATGCATACATACCCATACATATATATATGCATACATGTACACATATATACAGTGGGGAGAACAAGTATTTGAACACTGCCAATTTTGCAGGTTGTCCTACTTACAAAGCATGTAGAGGTCTGTAATTTTTTATCATAGGTACACTTCAACTGTGAGAGATGGAATCTAAAACAAAAATCCAGAAAATCACTGTATGATTTTTAAGTAATTAATTTGAATTTTATTGCATGCCATAAGTATTTGATACATCAGAAAAGCAGAACTTATTTGGTACAGAAACCTTTGTTTGCAATTACAGAGATCATATGTTTCCTGTAGTTCTTGACCAGGTTTGCACACACTGCAGCAGGGATTTTGGCCCACTCCTCCATACAGACCTTCTCCAGATCCTTCAGGTTTCGGGGCTGTCGCTGGGCAATACGGACTTTCAGCTTCCTCCAAAGATTTTCTATTGGGTTCAGGTCTGGAGACTGGCTTGGCCACTCCAGGACCTTGAGATGCTTCTTACGGAGCCACTCCTTAGTTGTTGTTTTTTGTTTTGTTTTTTGAATTTTATCCCCTTTTTCTCCCGAATTTCGTGCTATCCAATTGTTAGTAGCTACTATCTTGTCTCATCGCTACAACTCCCGTATGGGCTCGGGGCTCGGGAGAGACGAAGGTTGAAAGTCATGCGTCCTCCGATACACAACCCAACCAAGCCGCACTGCTTCTTAACACAGCGCGCATCCAATGTGTCGGAGGAAACACCGTGCACCTGGCAACCTTGGTTAGCGCCCCCTAGCCCTGCCCGCCAAAGGAGTCGCTGGTGCGCGATGAGACAAAGATATCCCTACCGGCCAAGCCCTCCATAACCCGGATGACGCTATGCCAATTGTGCGTTGCCCCAGAGACTCTGGTGGCACAGCTGGCGCTGCAGTACGGCGCCCTTAACCACTGCGCCACCCGGGAGGCCCAACACTCCTTAGTTACACTGGCTGTGTGTTTCGGGTTGTTGTCATGCTGGAAGACCCAGCCACGACCCATCTTCAATGCTCTTACTGAGGGAAGGAGGTTGTTGGCCAAGATCTTGCGAAACATGGCCCCATCCATCCTCCCCTCAATACGGTGCAGTCGTCCTGTCCCCTTTGCAGAAAAGCATCCCCAAAGAATGATGTTTTCACCTACATGCTTCACGGTTGGGATGGTGTTCTTGGGGTTGTACTCATCATTCTTCGCTGCAGGATTTAAATTCATGATGGTGTAGTGTGTTACTAATGGTTTTCTTGAGACTGTGGTCCCAGCTCTCTTCAGGGCATTGACCAGGTCCTGCCGTGTAGTTCTGGGCTGATCCCTCACCTTCCTCATGATCATTGATGCCCCACGAGGTGAGATCTTGCATGGAGCCCCAGACCGAGGGTGATTGACCGTCATCTTGAACTTCTTCCATTTTCTGATAATTGCGCCAACGGTTGTTGCCTTCTCACCAAGCTGCTTGCCTATTGTCCTGTAGCCCATCCCAGCCTTGTCTACAATTTTATCCCTGATGTCCTTACACAGCTCTCTAGTCTTGGCCATTGTGGAGAGGTTGTTGTCTGTTTAATTGAGTGTGTGGACAGGTGTCTTTTATACAGGTAACGAGTTCAAACAGGTGCAGTTAATACAGGTAATGAGTGGAGAACAGGAGGGTTTCTTAAAGAAAAACTAACAGGTCTGTGAGAGCCGGAATTCTTGCTGGTTGGTAGGTGATCAAATACTCATGTCATACAATAAAATGCAAATTAATTACTTAAAAATTATAGTGTGATTTTCTGGATTTTTTGTTTTAGATTCCATCTCTCACAGTTGAAGTGTACCTATGATAAAACTAACAGATCTCTACATGCTTTGTAAGTAGGAAACACTGCCGATTTTGCAGGTTATCAAATACTTGTTCTCTTGACTAAATACTTTTTTGCCCCACTGTATATCTATATAGGTATGTGTATGTACAGTGGGGCAAAAAAGTATTTGGTCAGCCACCAATTGTGCAAGTTCTCCCACTTAAAAAGACCAGAGAGGCCTGTAATTTTCATCATAGGTGCACTTCAACTATGACAGACAAAATGAGAAAACAAAATCCAGAAAATCACATTGTAGGATTTTTAATGAATTTGTTTGCAAATGATGGTGGAAAATAAGTATTTGGTCCCCTACAAACAAGCAAGATTTCTGGCTCTCACAGACCTCTAACTTCTTCTTTAAGAGGCTCCTCTGTCCTCCACTCGTTACCTGTATTAATGGCACCTGTTTGAACTTGTTATCAGTATAAAAGACACCTGTCCACAACCTCAAACGGTCACACTCCAAACTTCACCATGGCCAAGACCAAAGAGCTGTCAAAGGACACCAGAAACAAAATTGTAGACCTGCACCAGGCTGGGAAGACTGAATCTGCAATAGGTAAGCAGCTTGGTTTGAAGAAATCAACTGTGGGAGCAATTATTAGGAAATGGAAGACATCCAAGACCACTGATAATCTCCCTCGATCTGGGGCTCCACGCAAGATCTCACCCCGTGGGGTCAAAATGATCACAAGAACGGTGAGCAAAAATCCCAGAACCGCACGGGGGGACCTAGTGAATGACCTGCAGAGAGCTGGGACAAAAGTAACAAAGCCTACCATCAGTAACACACTATGCCGCCAGGGACTCAAATCCTGCAGTGCCAGACGTGTCCCCCTGCTTAAGCTAGTACATGTCCAGGCCCGTCTGAAGTTTGCTAGAGAGCATTTGGATGATCCAGAAGAATATTGGGAGAATGTCATATGGTCAAATGAAACCAAAATATAACTTTTTGGTAAAAACTCAACTCGTGTTTGGAGGACAAAGAATGCTGAGTTGCATCCAAAGAACACCATACCTCCTGTGAAGCATGGGGGTGGAAACATCATGCGTTGGGGCTGTTTTTCAGCAAAGGGACCGGGACAACTGATCTGTGTAAAGGAAAGAATGAATGGGGCCATGTATCGTGAGATTTTGAGTGAAAACCTCCTTCCATCAGCAAGGGCATTGAAGATGAAACGTGGCTGGGTCTTTCAGCATGACAATGATCCCAAACACACCGCCCGGGCAACGAAGGAGTGGCTTCGTAAGAAGCATTTCAAGGTCCTGGAGTGTCCTAGCCAGTCTCCAGATCTCAACCCCATAGAAAATCTTTGGAGGGAGTTGAAAGTCCGTGTTGCCCAGCAACAGCCCCAAAACATCACTGCTCTAGAGGAGATCTGCATGGAGGAATGGGCCAAAATACCAGCAACAGTGTGTGAAAACCTTGTGAAGACTTACAGAAAACGTTTGACCTCTGTCATTGCCAACAAAGGGTATATAACAGAGTATTCAGATACATTTTTGTTATTGACCAAATACTTATTTTCCACCATAATTTGCAAATGAATTCATAAAAAAATCCTACAATGTGATTTTCTGGATTTTTAAATTTTGTTTTGTCTGTCATAGTTGAAGTGTACCTATGATGAAAATTACAGGACTCTCTCATCTTTTTAAGTGGGAGAACTTGCACAATTGGTGGCTGACTAAATACTTTTTTGCCCCACTGTAGTAATACACTTATCATAACTAGGTTTTTATGCGGTTAGCTTGATTGGGCCAAGAAACATGAGCCATGGACATAAGACCCGTGTAAATCTGTCCTTTGATCTGATGAGTCCAAATTTGAGTTCCAACCGCCGTGTCTTTGTGAGACGCAGAGTAGGCGAACGAATGATCTCTGCATGTGTGGTTCCCACCGTGAAGCATGGATGAGGAGGTGTGATGGTGTGGGGGTGCTTTGCTGGTGACACTGTCACAATCAAATCAAGTACATTTTATATATCACATACACATGGTTAGCAGATGTTGTCGTGAGTGTAGCGAAATGCTTCTGCTTCTAGTTCCGACAGTGCAGCAATATCTAACAATTCCACAACAAATACCTAATACACACAAATCTATGTTAAGGAAGGGAAGAAGAATATATAAATATAAATATATGGATGAGCAATGACAGAGCAGAGATGCAATAGATATGAGATGAGTAATGCAATACGTGTAAACATTATTAAAGTGGCATTATTAAATTGACCAGTGTTCCATTTATTAAAGTGGCCAATGAGTTCAAGTCTGTATGTAGGCAGCAGCCTCTCTGTGCTTGTGATGGCTGTTTAGCAATCTGATGGCTGTTGCGCCTTCCTCACCACACAATCTGTGTGGGTGGACCATTTCAGTTTGTCAGTGATGTGTACGCCGAGGAACTTGAAGCTTTCCACCTTCTCCACTGCTGTCCCATCAATGTGGAAAAGGGGCTGCTACCTCTGCTGTTTCTTGAAGTCCACAATCATCTCCTTTGTTTTGCTGATGTTATTTTCCTGACACCACACTCTGAGAGCCCTCTCCTGTCTTGTCGTTGTTGGTAATCAAGCCTACTACTGTTGTGTTGTCTGCAAACTTGATGTTTGAATTGCAGGCGTGCACAGCCACACAGTCATGGGTCACAGCCACACAGTCACAGTCAAAGTGGAGATGTTGTTTCCTACCTCCCCCACCTGGGGGCGGCCCGTCAGGAAGTCCAGGACCCAATTGCACACGGCAGGGTTGAGACCCAGGGCCTCAAGCTTAATGATGAGCTTGGAGGGTACTATGGTGTTGAATGCTGAGCTATAGTCAATGAACAGCATTCTTACATACTGTAGGTATTCCTCTTGTCCAGATGGGATAGGGCAGTGTGATGGCGATTCCATCGTCTGTGCACCTATTGGGGCGATAAGAAAATTGGAGTGGGTCTAGGCTGACAGGTAAGGTGGAGGTGATATGATAGGTGATAGTCTCTCAAAGCACTTCATGATGAAAGAAGTGAGTGCTACGTGACGATAGTCATTTAGTTCAATTACCTTTGCATTCTTGGGTACAGGAACAATGGTGGCCATCTTGAAGCATGTGGGGACAGCAGACTGGGATAGGGAGAGATTGAATATGTCCGTAAACCCACAAGCCAGCTGGTCTGTTCATGCTCTGAGGACGTGGCTAGGTATGCCATCTGGACCGGCAGCCTTGCGAGGGTTAACACGTTTAAATGTCTTACTCACATCGGCCAAAGAGAAGGAGGGCCCATAGTCCTTGGTAGCGGGCCGCGTCTGTGGCACAGTATTATCCTCAAAGCGGGCAAAGAAGGTGTTAAGTTTGTCTGGAAGCAAGACGTCAGTGTCCGTTGCTTGGCTGGTTTTCCTTTTGTAGTCCGTGATTGCATGCCACATACGTCTTGTGTCTGAGCCATTGAATTGTGACTCCACTTTGTCTCTATACTGACATTTTGCTTATTTGATTATCAGTTTTGCGCAAATTCAGCCATCTATCTACAGTTTCTGGTTAGGGTAAGTTTTAATAGTCACAGTGGGTACAACATGTTGTTTATTCCTGTCTGCACTGAGGATCCAGGTGGCTTTACCGACTCCAACAGAAAATCCCGAGAGATCCATGTTTTCGTGAAACAAAGTATGTTACAGTCCCTGGTGTGTCTCTGGAAAGCAACCCTTGCCCTGATTTTTGTCTTCCTTATTATCTAAGGACCGGACTTTAGCGAATAATATAATCCGAAGCATGCCTCCGAAGTCTGACCAGAAGACTACTTCATCTCCCTATTCTCCGGCGGCGTTGTTTTGGGTCATCCTCTGGAATCAGTTCAAATGCCCTGGGTGGTGCGGACAAAGGATCTGCTTCGGGAATGTCACATTCCTGATTGTAGTGCTGGTAAGTTGACGTCGCTCTGATATCCAATAGTTCTTCCTGGCTGTGTTTAATAACACTTAACATTTTCTGGGCTAACAATGTAAGAAATAATGCATTAAAAAAAAACAGAATACGGCAAAGTTTCCTAAGGACTAGAACTGAGGCAGCACTCTGTCAGCTCCATCTTGAACTACCGGGGATTTATTGAGAATTAAAGGCACACTTAACCAATTTAACCAGCACGGCTACTACAGCATTCTGCAGCGATTTGCCATCCCATTTGGTTTGCACTTAGTGGGACTATGATTTGTTTTTCAACAGGACAATGAATCAAAACACACCTCCAAGCTGTGTAAGGGCTATTTGACCAAGAAAGAGAGTGATGGAGTGCTGCATGAGATGACCTTGCCTCCACAATCACCCGACCTTAAACCAATTGAGATGGTTTTGGATGAGTTGGACCACAGAGTGAAGGAAAAGGGTCAAATTGCAGGTCAAATTGACCCAGAACATAAACAGTGTAAATGTGTTTGTACAGAGTAGTGTTTTTTTTGCAGTAAATGGTATAAAATACAGTATATACATGTGATATGAGTAATGTAAGATATGTAAACATTATCAAAGTGGCATTATTTAAAGTGGCATTGTTTAAAAGTGACAAGTGATCCATTAATTAAAGTGTCCAGTGATTGGGGCTCAATCTGTAGGCAGCAGCCTCTCTGAGTTAGTGATTTAGCAGTCTGATGGCCTTGAGAAAGAAGCTGTTTATCAATCGTTCGGTCCCAGCTGACCTTGCCTTCTGGATGATAGTGGTTTGAACAGGCAGTGGTTCGGGTGGTTATTGTCCTTGATTATCTTTTTGGCCTTCCTGTAGGTGTCATGGAGGGCAGGTAGTTTGCCCCCGGTGATGCGTTGTGCAGAGTGCGAAGAAAAAGGATGTGTGCAAGAGAGAAACGCATGTGTGCATGAGAGAGAAGAGGGGGAGAGAACAAGCCAGGGAGAGGGAGAGAAATATACCCAGAAAGAAGACTCAGATGGCTTTCGTCACAGAGGAAAGATCTACAAAGTGCAAGAGTAAAAGAGAAATGCATGAGAGTGAAAGAGATACTCTGAGTTAGATGTCTTGCCTCAGGAGCAGAATGGCCCATCTGTGCCTTTACATAAAGTGTTTCCCTCAAGTGGGATTAGGAATGGAAGGAAAAAACATGCTAATCTGTGCCACTCAGTCTGCTGAAAGGAAAGCCATGTGAACCGTAAACAGCTGGGGCTATCCTAAAGGGTGACAGATGACAGAGAGCGAGAGGTACAGTATCACGTCCTTCCACTCTCTCTCTACCCCTCTCTTTATTCCCACTATATCCTAGCTCTATCCCTCCCTACTGAATTTCTCTTTGGCATGCAGTGCCATGCTATGCACATGTCAGCCTCTATACATCATGCTTTTATCAGAAGTGAGGGAGAAGAGTATATAGACTTTTCAGATTTACCATGTTCAGCAAGTTCGTAAAGCACGATTGTCAAAGTAGCAATCTACAGTTGCTACATCAATTTCTGGACTTAATGATATATGCCAAATGATTCTTGAAAAATATAATAAACTGTATAAATGCCTCATTAGCTTAATTCAACTGTCACACCCAGTCAGAACCCAATAAATGAACTTGTTTTACGACAATGTTTGTGAGCAAATCAAATTTGATTTCATTTGTCACATACACATGGTTAGCAGATGTTAATGCGAGTGTAACGAAATGCTTGTGCTTCTAGTTCCGACAATGCAGTAATAACCAACGAGTAATCTAACCTAACAATTCCACAACAACTACCTTATACACACACGTGTAAAGAGATGAAGAATATGTACGTAAAAATATATGAATGAGTGATGGTACAGAACGGCATAGGCATGATGCAGTAGATGGTCTAGAGTACAGTATATACATATGAGATGAGTAATGTAGGGTATGTAAACATAAGTGGCATTGTTTAGGGATACATATTTATTTACATAAAGATGGCATAGGGTACAGTATATAACAGTATATAACCAATTCTTTCTTTGGCCGCCTCTCCTTCCAGTTCTCTGCTGCCAATGACTGGAACGAACTACAAAAATCTCTGAAACTGGAAACACTTATCTCCCTCACTAGCTTTAAGCACCAACTGACAGAGCAGCTCACAGATTACTGCACCTGTACATAGCCCACCTATAATTTAGCCCAAACAACTACCCCTTTCCCAACTGTATTTAATTCTAATTTATTTATTTATTTTGCTCCTTTGCACCCCATTATTTTTATTTCTACTTTGCACATTCTTCCATTGCAAAACTACCATTCCAGTGTTTTACTTGCTATATTGTATTTACTTTGCCACCATGGCCTTTTTTGCCTTTACCTCCCTTCTCATTGCAAATGTAAACAAATACTGTATAGCCTCAAAACATGGTTATATCATATATG